>NW_023417190.1:14575-16559 GCF_002922805.2 Oryzias melastigma | reverse complement strand
TGTTTCTTTTAATGTTTTATGTAAAGCACTTTGAGTTGTCTCTGTACATGAAATGTGCTACAAATAAACTTGCCTTGCCTATTTCTTAGTTATTGAAAAAACGGAAAAAATAACTTGTAGATTTTAATATCAAAATTATCATCGACAATTGCAAAACAAAGTGCTATGTCTGATGTAGGTATGCAGGGACTATAATTCAGCATAAATCTCATCTCATTTAGTCACATGGTTCGGAAGCTATTGACACTAATACAATTGACTCGTTAATTTATTGACAGTCTCTTAGAGATGCTGTTGGATATTCAGGCTGAATGTCTGACGAATATCCAACCTAAAACTAACTTCAATGCAGTTAGATGCTTCAGCTTCTTCACTTATTGCTGCAGCTCTCCACTGCCAGGAGACAAACCATGGACTCCAGCTACAGTCTCCATCTGCATTCAAGCATATTGTAGTGCAAGACCTTTTATTTATTATGTATTTTTTAGTTAAAAATTGTCTTTCGAACACGTTAATAGATGCAAAATGGCACACATAGTGGATAGTAATATTAAAAGCAATAACAGCGACTCCAAAAAAAAAAAACAAAAAAAACAGAGACATGTCTAAAAAGGAGTAGGCAGAAGTTCAGCTTAAGCCTGACCCTTAAAAAAGGAAAGGAGAAAGTAAAACGAGCAAAATAAAATGAAACAAACTAAGCAAAAAACACCAAAAAACTTAAATTTTCAGCATACCAAATATTAGTCAGACCCTCCAGGATTTTGCGATCGCAACTATTAATGCAAATTCAAGCAAACCCCGCGATTTGTTGTGCGCCTTGCAGTGTTTTATCTTCACCGTAACTTTACTGCAACTATGACCAATCTACCATGACAGCAGTCATGGATGATGGTGCAGCTTCAACACTGTTTCCATTCCAACTCTGTCCTTGGAGCTTTGCTGTTATTTATTAACTTTCTGTCTTTTTTTCTCTACAAGACGCATGTGAACATTCACTGTGCAGCAGGGTGAGGGTATGTTCTGATGACCCTGCTTTGTGTTTCATCTGGATGGCTCGTTTTTGTAACGTGTAACGGATGTAATGAAGATTTGTAATTATTCCCCCTAACTTCATAACAGTGGGTGAGACAGGGAAGCACCAAGGAGCAAAGCATATATTGAACTATTTTACTTTATTTAACCCTTTTAAATGCCTGCTTAACCAAGCAGTGTGAAACACTTAGAAAACATGTTTTTAAAAATATTGGGTATTTCTACAAACGCATATCTGCTGACCTCCGTTTTACAAAAAGTGTTGCGTCCACACATGATTGTTTTAAAATAATTCCATCCACATGTCCCCGCATACTTGTGCTCTTGGACACGGTTATGAGCTTACCAGAACAGTAGTTTCAGTGTTTTCCTAAAAGTGTAAATCTTTCCAATCAGAGCTCTCCTTTTTGTGTCGTCACTTCATCTGGGAGGACGACTTCTAGCTCAAAGTTCTCCCACCAGCTGGCGGTGCGTCCAGGTCGGACCCAAAATCTCTGACGGCGTCTTTCTTGAGTGACATGCCTTTGAAGAGGAGGAGGAGGGATATTTGGTGTAAAATAGCCGACTGCAAAGCGCTTCTTCTCATTTGCTCCTCGACAAGAAGCAGTAATTGAGTTTGTAAAGAAAAGCCAGTAAAAAGTAGGGATGTCCCGATCAGGTTTTTTTGGGCCCGATCCGATTCCGAGTCATTTGATTTTGTGTATCTGCCGATACAGAGTCCCGATCTGATACTTTTATAAGACATTTAAAACATGAATAAATTGAAGAAACAGATTAGTGTTGTCCCTCATATATATTTCATTAACCTTCTTTTATCATTAAAAACTTAAATAAAACACTTCTGTGAAGTAGCTTTAATAAACAAGTAAAAATACAGCAAATATAAACAAGGAAAGAAAATACAATTGTCTTGTTATATAAGTGATAATTAGTCATGTGATAAAGTTTAGTG
>NW_023417190.1:1165-12657 GCF_002922805.2 Oryzias melastigma | reverse complement strand
TACACATGCGCGCTATTAGGGCGTGGTTAGGGAAAGGGGATCGGGTAAAATCCCAAAACAATGCTGCCGGTTGTAGTTGTCTTGGCTCTGCTGTGGTTTTCTAGTGGATCTTCAGCAGGTAAGATCCTCCAGAGTTTTGAGAAACGATCAGGTGACGCTAGCAAAACCTCAGAAGCTTCGAGACGAACCTCGAGTCCAGAAACAGAAACTTCTGGTTAACGAGCCGCTTCTTCCTTATATTAGCATGTTAGCGTTAGCTGAATTATTTCATGTACAGTGAACAAATACAATGTAAACACACGTTTCCGTCTTCTCTTAATGTTTTTATTTACCTTATTTTATCATTTACACGTAAACAAAGCTCTTGTTCTGAGGTAGATGGAACAATCAAAGAAAAACGATATTAGCTTTTGACTACAAAATATGGTGCAAATTTAACCATAAATGAGTTAGGCCGACGTTATTTGCACGTATTTACGTGTGACCGCAACAAAAAGTGATGGAAATTCGTGTAGGTGACATGAATTCGTATTTTGGAGAAGTGAAGGTATTTTAGGTGCGTACAACTGTGCATTTTGATATAGACTGCATGTATTTGAACAGTAACCAAACTTCTTGTTTTTCAATTTAACAAAATACTTTTTTGCTATACAAAAAGTTATGAAGATTACAGATACTGTAGATACTGACTTCTGGACATTTTTAGTTTGAGAAGTTCTCTGAAAATGGATTCCTGATGGTAACTCTCTGGTTAGATCTTTGTTCTTCTGAGGACCAGGAATGTTCTGGATCTTCTCATCCACGTTGAATCTTCTGATGCTGAGAGAAACTGAACATTCTCTTTTCTTCTCCTGCAGATCCACAGAACATCACAGCTGAACCTGGACAGGATGTCACTCTGAGATGTAAAGATACAGAAAAAAACAAGATCATACTTTTAGAATGGAGTAAGACAGATCCAGTGAATAAGATTATGTTTGTGATTAGAAATGGACGACCACTTCCAGCAGTTCAGGATGAGTCTTTCAAGAACCGAGTGTCTCTGAAGGACCCTCAGATGAAGGATGGAGATCTGTCTGTGGTTCTGGAGAACGTGACGGTCGATGACACTGGAACATACGAGTGTAGAGTCAGACTAGAAAATGATCCACAGAGAAACATGAAGCTGATCTCCACCATCAACCTGTCAGTGATTCCTCCAGGTGAGCAGTGACTGTTTGGTCCAATCAGAATCCTTCCCCTCCCCCGTCATTTATCCCTCCAAACGATGGTTATGAAACCTACTGTCTAAAGTTCAGACGTGACTTTCATTTGATGATGTCATCAACATCACCGGTCTGCTAGCGTTAGCGTGGAGCTTCTAGCGCTTGAATAAAGACCAGATTTAGAACTTTAAAAGGTCACACTACAACATGAAGTCATTACTCACATTTAAATGTAAACTTCTGTGGAGCATCCACGTGAAGACAAGACCTTCTTAGTACGACGGGGTTTAACCTCATGGGGTAGGACTTTATATCCTCCGTTTGGAGGTGGGATTCAAAAACACACTTGGACTGAAACTGAAACCTTCAAAGGGAGGAGAAGAGAGAAGAGAAGGATTATGATGGAACCTTCTGTGTGGATGAGAGTGAATGTATGTCAGAGTGAAAGGTCTCAGATCAGACGTGTTTTCTGAAGATGTTGTTGATGAGACTCTGCAGGAAGCAGCTGATGAGGAAGAGGAGAACATTCTGATCTTCATCATCATCTCTGTCTCTGCAGGAGAAGAAGGAGAAGATGAAGATGGAGTCAAAGATGGATCCATTCGTGGTCTTCTGGGTCTGATTGCTCTGCCGGTTCTGGTTGTGGTTCTGGTTGTGGTTCTGTGGGTCTACAGGAAGAAGTCCAGAGGTTTTCCTGCAGAGTCCTCAGACAAACCCACAGAGGATCTGTGAGGTTAACCCTTTACAGCAGCTGACCTCTGATGACCCCTTCTTTCAACGACTGATGCTCTCAGTTCATGTGGTTCCAGTGAGAACTGAAGAGGAACCAAGAGAACACTGGAATGACATGAACTCCAGAACCTGTTCCACATGTACAATCACTGAGAGCTGCAGCTCTGCAGGTCAACAGTCAGGAGGAAGAAACCAGACGATTGGATCAACAGGAGAAGATCTGAGGATCAGGAAGGATCACAGACTCTGGAAGTTTCTTCTTTAAACCAAAGTCAGTATTATTAAACCTTCAAGCCTTAATGCAGGAGGCCAGGTCAAAGGTCAAAGGTCAAACCTTCAACAGGAGAAGATCTGCAGATCCAGAAGGATCACAGACTCTGGATTCTGGATCCACTTTAAACCATCTACTGTAGCGAGAAACCTTCAAGCCTTAATGCAGGAGGCCAGATCCAGGTCAAAGGTCACAGAGGGAAGAACATCGACTGTATGTGAGAACTGGATTGAGTGACATCCATAGAGAATAGTTTATTCCGTTTCCAACCAAATGAAGTCAACTCAGCCGCCATTTTTTTTTCTTCACTACATGGACACCGCCATGTTGGAGCCAGTCATCATCAGTGATTGGTCAGTCGGTCTGAGTGTGTTTCTATGGTAACCACTCTCTCCAATCAGGAAGGTGGCTGTTTGGAAGGCCACACCCCTTCCAGTTGAAATCCGTCAAACGTTTTGAGCCTTTGCAGGCTCCGCCTACTTTTCCTGAGGCCTCTGATTGGTCCGTTTAGTATTTAAAGTATCTCGTAAACAAAGAGGATCATCAGACGTTCTAAAGGAATCTGATCCAGAATGTTTATTCTGACCAATAGAACGACAGGAACAGCTGATTGTTTCTATAGAAGTCTGTGGGGGTACTTCCTGTTTGGAACGCCAGGGGGAGGAGTCACTCAGTCCAGTTCTCTAGATACAGTCAATGGTTGAAACCAAAAAAGGTCAAAGCACCTGGAACGTTCCGCCTTTATGCTTTTATTTTGAAATTATTTATTTTTTACATCATTTTGAGTGTGTTACATGTTAATGAAATTCCTCAAGTGTTCTTTGTCATCATTCATGTTGGGGGAGGGGCTTCATGGGGTCATCTGAGGTCAAATCAGGGTCAACGTTCAAGTCAAACCTCCATTTAAAGCTGATACTTCACTGTCTCTACTGACAGCTCAGATTCAGAGAGGGGGCGGGGCTACAGGACATGATTGACATGTGGTGACAGAGGTCATGATGATGTCACTTCCTCTGCAGAACCGCGTCTGCTGTCATGGTCCTGCAGAGGAACAGAACCAGAAACCAGACTGAAACTGACCCTCATTTGACCCCGTAGTGTTCCTGTACCGTGACCTTCTGGAGGTCAGCAGGAACATCTGCTGACCTTCTGGAGGTCAGCAGACGTTCCTGCTGCTGGAGGAGAAATGTTCTGATCCATAAACTGTTCTGATTCCAATAAAAACCTGTCTGAAGGAAGCTCTTCTTCTGAGTTGATCTGAGCTCGTCTCCGTCCATCAGAGCAGCTGGTGTCTCCTGCAGGTCTCAGCAGCTCCCGCATTCTTCTCTGAAGGCCGACGTCTCCTCTCTGCTGATTGGTCGACTCAGACATGTGACTGCAGGTCTCAGAGTGAAGCTGAAGACAGGTTCTCTCCACCTGGGAGAAAAGGGGAGGAGCCAAAGGTGGTGTGAGGTCCAGACTGCAGCAGGTCTGAAGGCCTCACATTCCTCCAGAACGTTCTCCGTCTTCTTGTTCCAGCATGTTTCCACACTGAGCACAGGCGTCCCTCATCGCCCTTTAACTCACTTGCTGCTCTCACTAGATCACGGGTGGGTCTACAACCACCGAGCTAGTTAGAACCGGCCCGGCGCTAGGACCTGGAGAGCTCCTGCACCAGGGGCGGAGTGGGATTACTTTTCAGCCCGGGAGTTTAATGGTCAAGACCAGCCCATTTTACGCCACATGAAAAATTATGCAAGAATTTTTTTTTATTTTATTTTTTTTACATTTGAAAAATCATTGCCATATTAACTCCAGAATCTACAGCATTTATTCAACCTTATTCGTTACTTTGTCACAGTCAATGGATATAAGGATTTATGTTTCTGTTGACATGAGCATTAATGCCTCCAAGTGGTCCTGACTGAGCATGCTCCAGCCTGTTTGAATGAACTTCAGAATGGAGACGGTTCTCTGACATGAAACTTATGGAAGATAAAAGCTGAATTAGAATGTGAATGTCAGCCCAATATCTGGGTATCATCTGTGAAAACGTTATATTGTGTCAGTATTAGGGCTGAGAATCTCAGAGTCACGATACGATGTGATTCATACCAACATTATTGCAACATGGTAAACATTACAATAATCAATATATTACCTTGGTAATTTATGATATATAACTATTTTAAACACAAATGTATATATTTTTTTTCTTCTACATTTTTTTTTAGAATAATTTAAAACACAATGTGTCAATTTTACACCCTTTCTAACATTAAAATAACATTATCAATAAATACTAACATATGTTTACCATAATAACATACATTTTTAGGTAGTAAACAAATAAGCTAATAAACAAAACTCTAGTTAGGAACCAACATGAAGAGTAAATCAAATGATCTCACTTCAAAGAGCAATAAATGTGGAAATAAAAATCATATTGTTCAAATTCACTTTAATTAATTTTACATTTTATGTCAGACAATTTGTTATTGTTGAGGTAACTTATGAACCTTCAGCCCGTTAATATTATAGGATCATTGTTTTAAAGTGCTGCCATCTTTAATTCCTCCTTTTATCATAATTTCCTGCACTTTTCTTTGATAACCAACACTTTAGTCACGTGCTCCACGTGTGTACCGCTTTCATACACACCTGTTGGATCACCGCTAGACGTCTCATTTGGACGGTGGATTCAAGATGGCGCTCTGATCGGTCTCTTTTGCAACGCTCTGCACCTATTTCAGTAAAAAACTTGTGAAATACTCTTTCTAAACAGACTTTGGTTTACTGTATGCAAATTTTTGAATATTTTTAAACATTTTGAGACTAACATGGTTAAAAAGCGTGACCCTTTGGCTGTGATTGACTCAGAGGATACTCCTGCCGGAGGTGGCCCGCTAGCTAGCGGTGGCCACGACTACTCGAGAGACCCAAGTGCCATGGAGTCCGTTGCCTTCAAAGAAGAATTACCACTGCTTCCTTTAACCGCCGGTGCCAAAAAACAAACCTCAAAATCCTGCCAACTCAAATGGAGATATTAGCACTCAGCTTGCTAACTTAACCAAACTAATTAACTACAGGTCAGATGCTACAGAAGAAAAAATAGTTGGCCTTAACAACAAAGTGGATGCTGTGGCAAAAGACCTGAGGGGTGTTACCTTGAAGATGGCTGCTCTTGAGCAACGGATGGATTCTCTTGAGACGCCAGTTAAACTATTACAGAAGCAAATGGATGATTTTGAATCTTACTCAAGAAAATTGAATCTAAAGCTTGTGGGAGTTCCTGAAATGGAAAAGGAAGACATCCGCCATGTTGTTATCAAGATCTGTCAGATGGTCCTACCATCATGGAAAGAAAAGCTGGTGGATGCTGTGGATAGTGTTCACCGGCTTGGGAACAGGAGACAGGTTACCAACAACACAAGGCCCAGAGCCATCATTCTCCAGTTTGTTTCACGGGTGATCATGGGCTGCAGTTCAAGGAGGATTTCTCCAAAGGCGACAGAGAGAAGAGGCAGCGTCTGTGGCCCGAAATACAGAAGGCTCGTGCAGCAGGAAAAGTGGCCTACTATGCCAGCGCCAGGTCTTTCATTCAAGGAGAAGGCGAAATCATTCCTGGTGATCAATAATGTACATTTTCTTTGATAGCAAAGGAAAAGGGAAAAAAAAGACTTTAAAGTATTAACAGATCGGGTTATAAATAATTTCTCTTACATTCATAAGGATAAGGACACGTACAAATATATTGCCTGTATGGTTTCATGTAAAACTATCTGTTCTAGTTATGTTCTCAAATACTTAATTTTAAAGAGGTTATTTCTATACTTTATTCTCAGAGTTTTTCACATTATCCTGAATCAGAAAGGTGCAACTGCGTTTGCTTTCGACCTACTACCGTTTGGTCAAAGGTTTTCTCTAACAAGTTAAGAAGGTTCTTCTTCCTTTTTCTTTTTTAAAATTTTTTTGTATGTCTTTATCTGTTCTTTCCTTAAATGCCAGGGGGTTAAGGAACAATGTAAAACGCAAGGCCTTATTTTTGTTTTGCTAAACAGCAGAAAACTGACTTTGTTTTTTTTCAGGAATCCCATTCACTTCCTAAAGACATAAACTTTTGGAAAAGTCAGTGGGGGAATGATCTCTGGTTTTCCCATGGTACAGAAATGTCTGCAGGGGTATGTATCTTGAAAAATAATTTTAGTGGGGCTGTCTTGCATACTGAATGTGTAACTGATGGTCGTCTTCTTTGTTTGGTTATAAAGATAAATAATATTCACTGCATATTGTTCAATATATATGGCTTTAATTCAAATTCTGATAATAATCAACTTTTGGTTATTCTAGAGGACAGAATAACATACTGGTTATCTAAATTTCCAAATGCACATTTGCTAATTGGGGGTGATTTTAATCTTATTGTAGATCCAAGTATTGATAGATGGCCTCCAGGTCAGTCTTCAAGGCCAAATACAAAACTGAAGCTATTAATAGACAAATTTGATTTATGTGATATTTGGAGGAAAACATCTCCAGACTGTAGGGCTTTTACTCGAAGCAACAAAAGTGGATCAAGGCGGTCAGGTTTAGATTTCTGGCTTCTATCAAGTAACATAGAGAAAGAAAAGGTTCAAGCCGATATCCTAACAACACCACTAACTGATCATAAAGCAATAACAATCAGAATAAACCTTCTGCCAAGTGACAGTGAGCCCAATAATATCACCTACTGGAAAATGAACAGTTCATTATTAAAACATAAATGTGTTCAAATAGAAATTGAGAAACTCATTAAACTCTACTGGGACAAAGCAAAAAAATGAAAATATTTATGGCCGTTATTGGGAACTCCTCAAATGTGAAATTTCAAAATATTTAAGAAGATATGGCAGCATACATGCGTAGACAAGGAGAGGAAGTCATCTCTGAAATCACAGCACTTTCAAGTTTGACCCCAGAAAACCTAAATGAGGAACAGAATTAAAAATTACTAGAATTACAAAACAAGCTTGACAACATGTATAAGAACAAGGCTGAAGGAGCTTTTATAAGATCTCGACAACAATGTCTGGAACAAGGAGAACAAATGACGGCTTATTGTTTGAAATGAGAGAAAACACAAGCAACATTAAACTCAGTCCTACATTTAAATAGAGATGAAAAATGACCACAAATAAAACAGATATTTCCACATTCTGTCATCACGATTACAGTGAGGATGCGACGTCCTCATTCTGCGAATCCTTAAATAACCTCAATGGACTAAAAGAAGACGATAGATCGGCCTGTGATTCTTCTATCACTTTACAAGAGGTAACGGATGCTGTTAGCCGTCTGAAAAACAACAAGTCTCCAGGGAATGACGGATCAACTGCAGAATTGGATCAACTTTTAGTGACCTTTTAGCCCCGTTTTGACTTCATGTTTTAATTGAGAGTTTGACACAAATGTCTCTTCCTGCCAGGATGACTCAGGGTGTTATCACTCTGATACCTAAATAAAATAATAATAATAATAATACATTTTATTTATATGGCGCCTTTCTTGGCACTCAAGGTCGCCTCACAGTACATAAAAGCATAAAAACAAAACAGCTAAAAAACAAACACAACAGTGAGTCAACAGTTAAAATTACAGGAAAGTGTCAGGTATTGAAAGCAGTCTGGAAGTTTTCAGGTGTTTGGAGAATTTTTTTTTTTTTAAACTTGTCCTGTCCAACAGCTGAGCCAACAGATGTGGGCTGAGAGCTTCTTGTGTTGGGCAGATTTTACTGTCACAACAGGGATTTATTGAGTATAAACCCCTGTTGTATTTAATGCTAAACTTTATTTATATTGATTATGTTTTATTTTATTTATTTATTTTTCTTTGTCGTTGGACCGGACGGAAAAAGGGAAGAGGGTGGGGGAGGGGTGGGGGGGAAGATAAGATGGCAACAGAGGGAAGCAACATCATAAAACAACCAGGACTAAGTGATAAACTAGAATGGGCGGGGCCTGTCTACACACACACTCTATAGTTACACACACACTTGTTGGCCAAAATAGTCTCTACATTTAAACTAAACATACTCACATATACTATACATATACTACACATGTACTCAATTCAACTGTAACAGCAGCTCACACACTCCATCATACAAACCCATTCAGATAAAGACTTTCATTCTGTCACACAAACGGTTAGTGCTAAGGTGAGCTGACACCTGTGCTCAGGTGAGTGATTATGTTTCACTGAGGTGGATGGTGATGGAATGTATTCAGGGGGAGAGCGCCCGGCCATCCCCATGCAAAGACCCCCCGCCGGGGCAGCAGCTGCAGCCAAGATCCCCCAACACCCGCCATGGAGCCGCGGAGAGAAACCGCCCGCCGGGCAATCCCGCCGAGCACCCAGACCGGGGCACGCGGGACCGCCGCAGGGGCCCCCCACACCCAAGAGCAGAAAGGAGAGCGAGTTCTGATGTGTCTGAAACAGTTCTTTTGTTCTCTGAGAAACAGCAGAGACGATTCAAAAGAGAAGAGAATTGAGAAGCAGAGACCAGAACTGCTTCACCGTCAGACAGAAAAAAGAAATTAAATGATTTAGTACTCAGATTAACATTCATTGGTGTAAACTAAAGTTGAGGTTACCTACAAATGTACTGGATATACAAAGGGTTATTATTTTAACATTATATAAATCTGGACATTTTTATGAAAGAAGTAGTAAACTGGGACATGGTTACATGACAGGAATTACTCATTAACAGGAGAAGTTCAAACAGCGTTGGTCTAAAGTCCTCATGCACCACATGACCAGCTCTCCCTTAAAGGTTTTATTCACCATATTTTAAACATGAATCTGACATAAAATAAGGAGACGGATACGAGAAATCACTACAGCAAATAATACATTTAAGGGGTCAATATCTTTATTCAGTAACTGCAGAACAGGAACATGAAGATGGACAGCTGGTGTAAACACTTTAGGTCTTTTTGAACATAAAAACACCACATCACAGATATTTAAGAGAGACAATCACATTATCTCCAACAAAAGTGCATTAAGGTTCAGACTATAATTGTAACATGTCGGTGTGTGGGGTCTAGTTAATGATTTAACTCTAAAGTTTAGTAACTTATTATAATGTTTAACTTGTCTGTACTCTTACATGTAGATGTGAGAGTTTGTCCTCTAATAGAGACATGGCTCTTTGGACTTAGAGCCGTAAAGCTGGAGGTACACATATGTACACTGTAGAATCTGACAAGTGAGAGATGTACGGTTGTGCGTTTTAATGACATGTGTGAGAACAACATCTCGTAGCGGCTGGATGTCTCGGGGGCTAAGTATAGAGTTTAAATGGAGCCCTGGGTTTGATCCCCAGGGTTGTCCACTGATCCCCACCCAGATTGGGTCCTTAGACCCTTGATGCTGCTGCCTAACTGGGTCCCTGTGCCCCTCAAGTACAGGGTTGTGTCAGGAAGGGCATCCGGTGTAAAAACTCTGCCAAATCACTGATGGGAAACAGTGTCAGGGTGCACAAATATTCACTGTAAAACACTGTCAAAGTCTGACAAGTGACTCTGCCCCCCGCCGTCTGACTCGTTGCTGGAGGATGTTGCTCCAAGTATGAGAGAGCAGAAGAACCCCCTCATCCCTGTTCATGGCGGTCTGGGCTTTCTGATCTCCTCTATGATCCATCTTTGATGTCTGTTTTATTTTTTGTTTTTGTGTCTGTTCTTCTTCGTCTGCCCGCAACCGGCGATCTTGCAACGCGCGCCCCCCATCTACCTCCGGAGAAACGTCTCACCAAAAGATGACGAATATAGCATTTCACAGCCTCTTCAAATGAAAATAAAAGATCGATACTTAGTGAGAACCCATCGAGAATCAATCGCGGGAATAAATATCATGATATATAGCAATATCAATATTTTTGCACACCTCTACTTAAAGGGGCCATACCATAATTTTCTTAAGCCTTTCAGAGTGAACTACAGTGAGGGAATAAAACTATTTGAACCCCAGCTGATTTTGTAAGTTTGCCCACTAAAAAAGAAATGACCAGTCTATAACTTCAATGGTAGGTTCATCTGAATAGTGAGAGACAACAATGACAAAAAAAAATCCAGAAAAATGTGTTTCAAAAAAAGTTATTAATTAATTTGCATTTCCATGAAGGAAATAAGTATTTGATCCCCTATCCGTCAGCAAGATCTCTAGCTCCCAGGTGGGTCTTATACAGGTAACAAGCTGACATTGACGTCTCAGCTCGTTACCTGTATAAAAGAGACCTGTCCACAGAAGAAATCAATCAATCAATCCAGATGCCAAACTCTGCACCATGGCCAAGACCAAAGAGCTTTCCAAGATGTCAGGGACAAGATTGTGGACCTACACAAGGCTGGAATGGGCTACAAGACCATCGCCAAGCAGCTGGGTGAGAAGGTGACAACAGTTGGTGTAATTATTCGCAAATGGAAGAAACATAAATTAACTGCCAGTCTCCCTCGGTCTGGAGCTCCATGCAAGATCTCACCTCGTGGAGTTTCAATGATAGTGAGAACGGTGAGGAATCAGCCCAGAACCACTCGGGAGGAACTTGTCAATGATCTCAAGGCAGCTGGGACCATGGTCACTACAAAAACGGTTGGTAACACACTACGCCGTGAAGGACTGAAATCCTGCTGTCCCCGCAAGGTCCCCCTGCTCAAGAAAGTCCATCTACAGGCCCGTTTGAAGTTTGCCACTGAACACCTGACTGATTCGGAGGAAGACTGTGTGAAAGTGTTGTGGTCAGATGAGATAAATTGAGCTCTTTGGCATCAACTCAACTCGCCGTGTTTGGAGGAGGAGGAATGCTGCCTATGACTCCAAAAACACGGTCCCCACCGTCAAATATGGAGGTGGAAACATTATGCTTTGGGGGTGTTTTTCTGCCAAGGGGACAGGACAATTGCACCGCATCAAAGGGAGGACAGATGGGACCATGTATCGTCAAGTGTTGGGTGAGAACCTCCTTTCCTCAGTCAGGGCATTGAAAATGGGTCGTGGTTGGGTATTCCAGCATGACGATGATCCAAAACTCACGGCCAAGGCAACAAAAGATTGGCTCAAGANCACCGCATCAAAGGGAGGATGGATGGGGCCATGTATCGTCAAGTGCTGGGTGAGAACCTTCTTCCCTCAATCAGGGCATTGAAAATGGGTCGTGGTTGGGTATTCCAGTATGACAATGATCCAAAACTCACGGCCAAGGCAACAAAAGATTGGCTCAAGAAGAAGCACATTAAGGTCATGGAGTGGCCTAGTCAGTC
>NW_023417190.1:0-1147 GCF_002922805.2 Oryzias melastigma | reverse complement strand
AGCATGACAATGATCCAAAACTCACGGCCAAGGCAACAAAAGATTGGCTCAAGAAGAAGCACATTAAGGTCATGGAGTGGCCTAGTCAAGGTTCCAGTTGCCAAACATCAGCCACGAAACATTAATGACTTGGAGAGGATCTGCAAAGAGGAGTGGGCTAACTACAAGAAATGGCTGACCTCTGTGATTTCCAACAAAGGTTTTGCCACCAAGTACGGAAGCACGTTTTTCAAAGGGATCAAATACTTATTTCCTTCATGGAAATGCAAAATAATTTATAACTTTTTTTGAAACGCATTTTTCTGGATTTTTTTTGTCATTGTTGTCTCTCACTGTTCAGATGAACCTACCATTGAAGTTATAGACTGATCATTTCTTTTTTAGTGGGAAACTTACAAAATCAGCTGGGGTTCAAATAGTTTTTTCCCTCACTGTATGTACATCACAAAGAATAACAATAAAGTACAGAAGGTTTTAAGAAAAATATAATAATAAAAAAGTAAAAAAGTATCAAAAACAGAATGAAAAAAGTACAAAAAAAGAGTAATTTGAAGAGTCTGAAATATTGCACGTTGACCAATTTGAGAAGACACATTGCACATATATTTTTAGTGAGGTAGTTTTTTTTTCACATTTTCATTTATTGTTTTTTGCCATCAGTCTGACTGTGGCAGGGAAGATGTCTGTGTTGTCATTATCTACACCATCCACTCTTTTGATTAGTCCCAGCTTTGTGCAGGAGTCTCTTCCAAGGATAGCAGGTGAGTCTTTCTCTATGATCAGAAACTCTAGCTCATATTCCTTGTCTTTGAACTCACACTTGAGCTTTGCCTTTCCTTTCGTCTTGATTACATGACCAGATTACATTCTGACTTCATTACCTCTGCACACTTGTTTTTGATTTTCTCAAAGTCTCTCATTGACAGAACGTTGCACTCTGCTCTTCTATCAAACTTCACAGTGAGCCCGCCTTTGTTAAATTTAAGTTCTTGAGTCCATTTTTTAGCATCGTTGTTCATTGTTGAGAGTTAATGTAGCCACGAGGGGGCCCAAGCCAGGGTCTCATTGTGCCGGTCCCAAACCCAGATAAATACAGAGGGTTGTGTCAGGATGGGCATCCGACGTAAAATCTTTGCCAAATCAAATA
>NW_023417189.1:20490-20748 GCF_002922805.2 Oryzias melastigma | reverse complement strand
CAACTGAGGTTGTCTCAGTGCACTACACAAAGGACACAAATTGTCAAAACTAGCTAAATTAATAATATACATATATGTTTTTCTGTTATTAATACAATTTTATGTACTAAATTTGGCCAGATATTGAGCATTCTCTCTCTCTCTTTTTTTTAGTATGCCAGAAAAATGCAGCAGGAAATACAAAGACATAGGGAGAGAGGATATAATGCAGCAAAAAAGATCTTTTTAGAAAATGCTTTTGGGATCTTTCATCTAAAA
>NW_023417189.1:18848-20313 GCF_002922805.2 Oryzias melastigma | reverse complement strand
ATCCCTTTTCCTTAATGATTTACTCAAGTCTCATTAAAAATCTTTCTAACAATTAGTACAAGCAGCATATGTTTCCACCTACATAAGAGATGTAAAAAACTGGCCACATTTTTCTATCATATTATTTTTTAACTTTGATTCTCTGTATCACCATCAATAAAGCATACATATTTATCTGTCCTGCTATATCTTGAAACCAAAGTTCCCCAATTTTAAGTAAAAAAATAAACTTTTAAGCCTGCACAAATTCAGTACTATTAAACTTTTTTTTTCTCAAACTGTTGTTCATTTTCCTAGTCACTACATTTTGTAAGAGCCCTAAAGCTAAACCAAATATCAATGTGAATTAAGCAAGAAACATTCTAAACAGATCAATTAATTTGTATAAAAGAAAATATTCACAGCAATCTGCCTATGTCTAGCCCTCTAAGAGAAGCTACAGCTAACCTGCACTGAAGACACAAGGATGAGGTAAAGCTGAGTAGAACTGGCAAACTGTATCAAGCAGAACTTTCACAATCCATTGCCGATGGGGGTGTGAAAGTTGGTTCTTGTACATTTTCAGAAAGAGAATGAAAATGACCAACTATGATTAAACAGACTTTACTTTTTGAGCATGTAAAAGAAGAATTGTAAGGCATTGTAGTGAGCTCAGTCTTTCTGTGCAGTCCAAATGAGCCAAATAAATCAATCATTTCATCAAATCCAACAAGCTAGTGGATCAGACCTGTCACTAGCTGCATTTCCATTACACATATGCAGAAAACGCTATCGAAATTCTAAAAAAGGTCGGAAAAAAACCCCACAATTTTGCAATGACACTGTTTCTATGAAATCCTAATTATCCAAATAAACACAAACCAACTCATAATGATAAGTCATTCAAAAACACAGAGATGGATATTAACAATACTTTCATTTACAGCAGATACTTTAAAAATTCTGCCACGGCACTAGCACTCATCATCATCATAAAATCAAAGATTCTTAATGAACTGAATCTGTGTTGGTGAAGTATAAATATCTAATTATATGTTATGAACTGGATACTGATAATTTATTTAAAGAAAATAATAATGTAGAGCCAAGGTGGGATTACATAAATTCACTTCCTCCCTTTCAAGTATCTATTTGATTGCTTGAAACAAACCATTTCAAATCAAATCAAATTCAAATCATCTATCAAAGGAGACGTCGGTGTCTTATTCAGGCCACGGAGGAAATTTTGGCTAGTGATTTTACAGAGAAGCTGTGGATCCAGTAGCTCCATATGACAAACTCAACTTTTGATGAGCTGTGTGATGCTGTGGGACCTGTTCGAATGCAGTCACGATACTCATTTAATATACAGCTGTACAGCTTTGAACCAGATGCCAGAAGAACAAAAACGTCCATAGATCTATTTGTCTATAAGTGGATACATCAGAACTGATTGGAGTAAGAAGCTTGTGGCTTGATGATTCTA
>NW_023417189.1:0-10614 GCF_002922805.2 Oryzias melastigma | reverse complement strand
GGTACATATGAGACACTCTGAGATGTTGCAAGAAACCCTAATAGCATAATAACTCTTTTGTTAGATAATTGAATCCAACTAATCAAAAGCCAAAGCTGAGCATGGATGATGCTTTATTCTTGAGTAACTGTGGCAATTTGTTGTGTGTGAATATGAGGACAGCTTTGATACCTCTGGGGAGAGGTTTTTGAGCAACAATGTTTGACATTTCTTCAGGTGTACTTTTGATTTCTCTGGTGATTTGCTTTTAAATGCACATGATTGGTAGAAATGAATACAATGGGGGGGGGGTGAAATTGCCCTATTAAAAAAAAAACTTTATTTACTTGACTACTATTGTCTTTTTCTAGCAAATAAAAAACAGTAGTGGCACCATCCATCCACTTTTTATAAAACCCGCTTTTTTCCAGTTGCTGGAGCCTATCCAGCAATGGGGTTGTCAGGTTCATCGCAGGGCAGCTTGAAGACAAACTCCCACAAACTCAATTTCATGCCCATAAGAAGAAATTTAGAGAATAATCAATTAATCTATCAACCGGGTTTTTGTACTGTGGTGGGAAGCCCAGAGATAAACCCAGTATTAAAAGGGAGACCATACAAGCTCCATGTGGAAAGAAACCAACCGGGAACTAAATCAGAGTCTTCTTACTGTGAGGCGAGAGCGCTAATCACTACACCACCATGCAGCCCTGCAATTGTACCATTGCTATCACAATGAAAACACACTGACACACATACTACTTTATTGTACCTACTTAGGTAAGATGACATTAAATTTTTGGTCACAATGTAAATTTTAGTTCACAAAAGAATCCATTGAGCATTTTGAACTCTATCGACTAGTTTTACAAACAATTTCTGCCCAGTTCACTTTGCTTGTTTTTTATTTTTATCTTTGCTAGTTTATCTCTCTTTTAAATTGTCTATGTTGTTGATTTGTTCATAACATCATTAAAACATACATTTACTACATTAGGTATTACAACGCTCCAACTGAATTACAGAAGAGGAGCAAAGAGCATACTGGGAGCTCTGCCAGCAGGGTGCTGCTGCTGTCTGAAACAGAGATGGTGAGAATCCTGACAAAGAGCTGTGCTTTTGTGAGAAATGGATCGATGTATGTACACAGCAAATTGACAGGATGGCACTTTGGCGGTGATGTTGGACTTACAAGGCTGCTAGCTGTCTGGACTGACATTACAGGTTTTGGCAGTGGGATAAGAGGAAGAGGTGCCCATTACCAGAAAGGTTCAAGCCAACAGCTTGTGTGCCATAGAGAGGCATTGTCAATATTTATCTAAAACAAAAGAGACGAGGAATAATTTGAGGATGAATCACCATGAAATTTACATATCTTGAAGAAAAATAAAAATCGCATTTTATGGTTTTGCTTAAAAATATGTTACCAAAATTATATCATTTTGTTGATTCGACCTTTAAACTACTCACAATGTAACTGCAGTTTACTTATACTTTTATAATGTGGCAAAAAAGAAACACTTTAATAACAGGCTTTTTAGCAGAATATTTATTTAAACATTGACTCAGTCTTGCTCAGAAAAAACACTATTATTTCTGATCACTTACATAGCCCACAGGCAAAACGACTAGTCGACTTCCCCTAAAAACTCTTCATTTAGTATAAAAAACTCTCACTATCCATCCATTTTCTTAACTCACTTTATCTCCTCCAGGGTCACGGGGTTGCTGGAGCCTGTCTCGGCTACTGTTTGGCAAAGGTGAGGTACCCTCAGACGGGTCGCCAGTACGTCACAGGGTATGGTTAGAGTCCTAAGTACCATTAGCTATCACGCACCTACTGTAGGTGTGTGTGAAATTTGTTCTCTGCATTGGTGATTTGGTGGCTTAAACACCCAGTCCTACTCCCTTAATGCTGAGTGTCAAGCAGGGAGACTTTGGGTCCCATTTTCAGACTCTTTGCCTAAGCCCTGATTGGAACTCACAACCTAAAAGTCTCAAGTAGGACACTCTACCACAAGGCCACTGAATTGGTCTAAATGTTAGTAAAAAAGAGAAACTGCTCTGGTTACGTGTG
Source organism: Oryzias melastigma (assembly GCF_002922805.2). Lineage (NCBI taxonomy): Eukaryota > Metazoa > Chordata > Actinopteri > Beloniformes > Adrianichthyidae > Oryzias > Oryzias melastigma. Next base: position 8,558 of record NW_023417189.1, on the reverse strand, counting down.
TGAAGGCCATCAAAGACGTAGAACTGCTGCCTTTATATATAATATGGTGCCCTAAAACCAGACAGTAAGAATTTAGAGTATTTCTTTATGTAATTAAAATAGCAGTCGTTAAGTAAAAGCTTTTCTAAAAGCAAAAAGATTATGAATATATTAGATATATTCAATTTCTTTGGTTCTAATTCTTCAATTAGAACCGTTTAATCTAAGACCCAAAGAACAAATCTGTTCCACTTCTTTTTTTTTTCTTTTTTGCTGAAAAAGTGATTCTTTAGAATAGTAATTTAAATTGCTCTGCAACAGAGTGGCAACCTATTCAGGGGGTAGTCCGAATTAATCCAGCAGTGGCTGGGACGGGCCTCAGTAGTCCCGTTTTTTGGTCTTTTTCCAGATAAACACGCCTCCTTCCTCCCTAATTTAGCTTACTCTCTCCTAAAGTAGGAATTAAATACCTAAGCTCCTCACTGGACATGTAAAAATGTCTCTTCAGTACATGTGTATTTTCAGTTCACTATTATTCACAGATAATTGTGCAAGGGAAGGTCTGTTCTTTTGGTAGCTTGAGTTAACCCATTAACAACTCTGCTGCTGGAAATCAGTCCTCCTCTCACTGTGACCATATTAGGAGCTAAAGGCTACATTTAGCCTCCTCTTGCAAAGATTTCCAGGTTAAAGCAATGAAATAAATAGAGATGTATAGCTACACTCAAATTTATTAACGCCTGCAGATGTGGGAATAGCTAACTACAACCTACCAGTTGAGGACATTAAGTTAAGCTGAAAAATAGGAGGAATAAAAGTGTCTTTAGAAGACTTTAGATTAGTTATTTCTCCAAATGGTCCAAAACTGGTCATCAAGCTCCAGTACGAGAGTTAGGGTGAGACTGTCAAAAGGGTTCTAAGGTGTTTAACCGTAGTATTTGACTGTTCTTTAGTACCACATGCTGAAGAAAATGCATTTGATTATTTTTCTATCACAATTACTTGGTTCTCATCCCAATTACTTCACTTCCTCCCACGGTCCAAAGACATGTTAGGTTGGCAGGCCATTCTAAGCTGTCCATAGACATGTGGAGCAGGTGACTTACAACCTGGATGGGCTCTTGGTTATGACTGACACTAGTCAATAGCCAAGTTATTTACCATCAACAATTTATTTAGGCATTTTGAGTACTCTGTATCCATGAACATGTTTGTAAGTTGTACGTTTTTTTTTCAGAAGCAGCTTTGCAAACTAAACAATTCTGTCATGTTTTTTTATGACACCAAATGGCTTACTGTGACCAAGCCTTAAAAACATGGTTCTTTAGTCCTCTTAAATGCACATACAGAAGTGTGTTTATTGAAACACACTTAGTATTTCTACTTTCTGTGTATTTTGGCTTCAGTTTGGTGAGTAACATGCTGGGTATTATGTCATGTGTTGCTGTCCTTCTGGGGTCATTTCGTGCTCACCTTTAAGCACTTCATAGAAGCAGTGCTTGCAACAACCAACCAATTTATGCATTGATTTTAGGCCTATTGCCACTTTAACAACCACAGGTAATAGCAGTTTTATGACTTGGAAACATCTTTCCTGAAAGAGCATCACTTCAACACTGGAAGTATAATCGTATTTATAACTGAGGATGGATTTAAGAGATTACTCTTCCACGCAGATCTTCTCAAGAGCTGTGATGTTTTGGAGTTGTCAATGCACAACATGTGTTAACTCCCTCTACAGATTCTCCCTTGGATTGAGGTCCAAAGACTGGCTAGGCCACCCCAGAACCTAAAAGTACTTTTTAAGTAGCCACTCTTTTGTTGCCCTGTCTGTGTGTTTGGGATCATTGTCATGGTAGAAGATCCAGCCATATTCTATCCTGATGAAAGGATGTTTTTGCCCAAAATATCACCAAACATGGGCCCATTCATCCTTTCGTCAGTACAGAGAAGTGATCTTGTTCCCTTTGCAGAGCAGCAGCCTCAAAGCTGGATGCTCCCCCCCTCATGTTTCACAGCAAATTAAAGTTGGAACAGGTCTGTGAAGGACAGAATTCCTGCTTGTTTGAATGAGCTAAATACCTGTTTTTGAAACCAGTATACAAATAAAATATTACATAAAATACAACGTGACTTCCTGGATTATTTTTTCCATTTTGTTCCTCGCAGTTTCAGTGCATCAATGATGAACATTACAGACTTCTCTCATCTTTTAAAGTAGGACAACTTGCAGAATCAGTGACTGCCAAATACTTTTTAGCCCTGCTATAGATGCCATTTGTCCCCATTTTACATGTCCTCTATAGCAGCTCTCTTTATGAATGGGGTTAAAGTGACAATGTATCATCACTATGTAAGAAAGTAAAGATCAAGTGGAAACTACGATATACTTTAATACTGTTTGAAACCTGATGCCTATATTGCCCACTGATACAGTTTTATTGTATCTTTTTCCGTCAATAAGTGTATGAACAAGTGCAATTTCAAAATAATAGAAAAATGTGGAGACTTACCTATTAACCAAAACAAAAGTTCCAAGTTTAAATACTTTTTGGTCTTTACAGAGAAGTGAAATTTAATTTGGGATACTTTCAATATTTATTTTTTTCAATGCACCACATTCACAAGTCAAGTTAATATTTCAGTTCTTAGAACTTGAATTATTTTTTCAATAAATAGCAAAAAAGATTCATGAACCAATTGAAACATTTAAACAGTTAAATATTTTTTTTTATCCTTCATTTTTCCTTCTTCCAGTTTTCTTAAAAGACAAAGGCTGTAGTTTCTCTGTCACAAAACTATCCTCTGTTTTCCCTATAATTGCCAGTACTCTAAAAATTATTAATTCAATCTTTAAAAATACTGCCAGCCTCATTTGTGTCACATATAACTAATAGAAAATGCCACATTTCAACCCTTCCTTGGCTGACCTGGTAACATATCAATATAATAGTTTTCCCTCTGAGCTGTCTTAATTTTTTTAGTTAGATGTTTGTGAAATAACAATCGAGAAAAATGGAGTGTAATATAGACTTGAGAGGTCTTGTGAGTATAGGCTATTACGTGTTGCACTCCTGAGAGTTTATTAGAGTCACAATATGAGGCGTCAGCGTGGAAGCTAACTTCTGATAGTAACGAATGGACTGTAATTAACTCATAGTTACAAACAAAAGAACTCGCTTGGCAGAGGTTTAGATAAATTGTTTTGATTAAACCCTTTTTTTTTTCTTTTTTGAGGCAATATTCACTCAACCGCAGGAAATAATCCAGACAAATGTAAATTAAGGTTTTATATGAGTGCATTTGAGTGTCTGTGTTCTGGACTTTTATCATTTGTTTGTGGTGGAACTTTTTTAAATATGCTTTTCTAAGATGCTTTTAGTTTTCAACTAAGCAAAAAATGATAGAAAACAAATGAAGGGTTAAATCTGCTATGAAATTGGAGTAAAAAAAGCCAAAGGTAGGTACTTCCTGTTTTTTTCTGTTGTCATTTAAACTAGAATTTAAAGTGGTTTGTCTTTTAGTATTTTTTCTTTTTGGTTACAGCTTTTTTCAAACATGAATTACATTTGGGAATTGTATAAAAAAATCTATTTTTTTTTTATTTAATTATTTGTTTTTTTCCTCTTGTTTTCCTTAAAAATATGATGTTATAATTTCATATTGCAAAACAGGAAATGCTTCACTTTATGTAGACCCCTCTGGTGTGTACAGTATTTGGCATCTTTTTTTTAGCCAAAGCAGTGAGCTGGAAGTGAACAGTATTTTAAGTCGCTTTAGTGTTTCGACTGCTCAGCTGTGTTTGAGTGCTCCACTATATTCCTATCTTGGCCAAGGCAAGGAGCAAGAATGGAATAGAATTTTTCTTTAAGTATTAATTATGTTTACATGTGAAGCTTGACGTGAACAAACTGCTCAACACTAGTGACTGGGGGTGCGAAATGCCTCGGGAGATGCCATCTAAATGATTTAGCAGACAAGGTGTATGCTGTGATAGTGTGAAGGTTAAAGCAGCAGTTTAGGGAGCGCATTGATTGTTGTGCAATCGGTTGGACATGCTTCAGTATGGCTTTATCTAAAGGGTTTTATATGGGGTGAAGTGCTTGCTTTGACCCCCAGCAAATAGTTCAACTTTATTTCAGAGGCCTCTTTGTTTTTTCTTTGCTATTTAAAAAATTTGGGTTGGCAGCTGCAAAGTTTGAAGGTCCTGCAGAAATAATAGAGTAGGTAATTGATTTAGGGTACTTCAAGCAGGCATAACTTCTGCTTTTAAAGTTATTAACCCTATTTCAACTCAAGCTCAATATTTATGTATCATGCAAAATCTACTTTTAAGTGTATTAAAGTGTTAATTTCTCACAAAAATCAACCCCAACGACTGGGTTCCACGGGTTAGTGCCTCAGAGGCGTCTTATTTCCAGGAAAAGAAGCTTGAGAAAAGGACTCATGTTTTATAAAAATAATAATTCTTTAGTGAGCCAAATGTAAAATATTATCATATATATGGAAATTGTTTACTCTGAAAGGTTTAGAGTAGCCTAGTATAGGCTCTTTAAGTCACTAAACCAATAAATCTTAGTGTTTTTAGCATCTCAGTGTAGTTTTCAATATGCAGGACTTGTGAGATCAGGAGTACACTGAAGCTAATGTCTAAAGGGATTCCTTCCAGATTCTCTCTGCCTTCTCATAAGTGGCTCTCTGTTTGCCTCTAAACCTTGCCTGCTTGTCTGGTGTGACCACAATAACTGTTCATCCTATTGCCGTTCCTGAAGGCATGTGTGCGTGAATGGGATTGCGACTGTGAAGTGCTTTGAGGCTTAAGGAAGGTAGAAAAGCTCTATATCAGGATATAACCTTTACCATTTCCAAAAAGTAAGGAAATTAGTCAGTGGTAAATGCTTCTCTTTGTAATAACAATGCTCCGTGGAAATTAATCTAATATACCGTTGAAAAAAAAAACTTTTCATTTTTAAATGGTTTCACATTTGTAAGGAACATGCATTTGTGGAATAAGGAGCAGAACTGAGTAATACCTCACTCACGACTGCCCTTATAGGTGGTCGTCTGCAGGCATGAAAATGGGTAAACCTGTAAGGGTGCGCGGGAAATTTCTCAGAGCGAAAAGGAAAATGCACAAAAGGTCAAATGAACAATAACATAGATCGAAGTAGTTAAGATGCAGGCACGCCATATTTTTGCAAGGGGCGAGTTAAAGCTGTTTTTAGACAGAGCGTAGTTTGTGTGGGCGTCCTACAGGCACTGACGTATCACATTCACACCCTGTTGTGAACAGCATTTGGGTTCAGTCAATAAGAAATCAATACGTGTACCTTCACTATCAACTAGTGTGGGGTGAGGGCACCATACAACAGCATCATTTATGTGTCTTAAGGTCAGGAACTTACATTAATCTTCCCCTGGAACACCTGCACTCCCTGTAAGATGCAGCTGCTCCTCTCTATAACCCTCCATGGACCCAGGCAACCAAAAAATCTGTAGCACCCGTACAGGTCAACCTCCCGTACAGGTGCATGTAACTATGGGGCACTTGTCTTGAGCTTCTGCTACCCCTTATCCTGCAAATGAAGTGTCCACTTGTCAACTTATTTCTCAGAGTTTAGGACCAAACACTTGTTCAATATCCTCTGGGGTTTCTTCTTTTCAAAGATTTCAGAGTAAACTCCACCTCATTAAATGTCTGATCACCTTGGGATGATGTTTGTACCACATTAATAGACACAACAGCCACGGAATTGGCTGACAGGCAACAAAAGTTGGTTAAAAAAATAAATAAATCAATCACCTAAATTTGGAGGAGCTAACACTGAAAAAATACAAACAGTAAAAGGAAAAGGCTTTGCATTATTTTCTTTTTATCACAGTGGAATATTTTGATTTGAGAATAGTAAGAACTTTTACAGGCACCACTGGAGGCTAAAAGAAGCTTATTGCTTCTATTAAACGAATCACTTCCAGCATAAACCAGGAATCACTGCAGGCTAGACTCAGTTCTACCCGGCTGGCCTTAAGTTGTCTTCTATATCTTAATACTGGAGCTTTTTCTTGTAGTTTTGTCTATAAAGTAAACATTTGTGAAGAAGTACATACAATTTTTTTATAAAGATTTAAGCAGAAAAGTCTTATGAAGTCCTGATGGGTCTTCTAATTGTGGCATATAAAATGCATAAAGAATTGCAAAAACATAAATGGCAGAAATGGCTGTTTTTGAGTTGATTAATGGGAACTTTTGGTAAGGGAGAAAAAAAAAACATATTTTAACTGAAATGAAGAAGGACGCCCAAAACATCAATAGATGGTGTAGGCATATGCCTTTAAGCTCTTTTGTGAAATAGATCAGTGCTTTGAATTTCCTGGAAATTGAAGCTAAGTTCAGCAAGACATTTTTTCTTGGCATGCAGAAATCATCATTGTTTCTGTTTTTACTGTGATGAAGACTCCTCTCTGCCATCTTTGTTTCATTTTTTTACATTAACATTAAGAAAATATATATGAAACTATCACAATTTATATTTAGCTTGCCACTGATAGCTCATAATAGCTTGACAAGGTCAGAATAATGACTTAACAGGGGTGTAAAAACAGTTATTCATACATTTTAATTCATTTTTAAATGATGCGGTAATAAAATTTCCGTCCAAGCTTTCAGACTCCCATGTGATTTTCCCACAGATTTCTGCCAGAAACAGAGAGATATTAAATGAACGACTAAATAGAAATTTATAGTGAAGCAATAAAGCATTGAAGGATGTTTTCATGTGCTGTGGATTTTCCCAGCCTGAGTAAAGGACGTGCCGTGGGGTTGTGTTCTGTTCCAATCTCATAAAACATAAAAAGTGGAGACTTTACATTATATAGCTCTTTCATAATGCTAATGATACTGTTATGGTGGATATGTCAGGATACATTTCTCATTTAAATCACATACTTTAGTGAAATATATCCAGTACCCACACTAGCTGAATTCAACTTCTGCAACCCCAGACACTACAAGCAAAGTAAAGAATCAGCTAAAAATGAACGAGGGGCTGTCAGAGGTGTCTTCCAACTCAAAGAGGAAGAAGAATCCTCTGTAGCCACTTTAATTGCTCAGGATATATGGACTTAATCAGTTGTGGAGAACTCTGAGTTTAACTGGCTTTGGAAAGCCCTGAAACTACAGAATAACCTCTCATTACTATTGTCACTTCTGGCAATTACACCTACATCCTATTTCCATCCTCAAAAAGAATGAAGAAAGTTGAACAGAGGGTTGCAATTACACGTGATTCACAGATGCCACTTGGACATTTAGGGATTTCTCACTAACTTACATTGATCAAACCAAACTTTACTCCCTCGAAGCTCTCCACAAGTACTCCGACTTTTCTGTCTATTGTAACCAATTTATCCGAACCAGATCCAGTCATGTTAATGACCTGGCCTGTAATCTGACTGCATACCTGTAGGCAGGAGGTCATTTAAGAACCAAGAGTTATGAGACGGAGTTGGAGCTTCTGTCATAGTGAGAATGCAACACCACACCAACAAGACCCTGTGAGCCTCTTTCCACAAAGCAACAGAGCCGTTCAGCTGGAGGATCCTCATGAACTCCATGCACTACAGCCGCCTTCCTTTAGTATTTAAAAGGAGAAGAACAAAGAGTACAAAATTTGACCAAGGTGTACACCTACAAACTTTGGTAATTTGATAGTTCAACACACAATGTTCATCTGTTGTTACAATTCTATTAAATAAAAAAATGCATACAGATGTTAACATCCATGTAAAACCAACTGTGGAGTAAAAATCATGAATTCATGCTGATCCTTTTTAATATACAAATTTCTTGAGGATGTCCTTCCCTGTAACCTTTACCTAAAAAATCTATTATCATTCAAAGACTCCAGATCAGTTATAATAATCCGTTTATCCATTTTCTGACCAAGCTGGATCTCTTTTGGTGTCATAGGGTAGCTAGTCTGTTGCAGAGCCACACTCATTGTTAGCCAAGAGTGCTAACCATTGAACTACCATGCAGCTGGATAATAATAGCATTATTAAAGTTACAGGATCCTATTTATAAAGGCCTCTAAAGACAGTTTGTAAACCAGTTGGAAATGGTAGTTTATCAAACATCTTGCAAATGTTGATATTTCTGCAGAAAAAAAGATGTGCTCATTTGATTGATAGATCAAATCAAAGTAGAACTGTGTGTGAAACACTGCAAGGCACGTTTGGAGACACGATGGCAAAAAAGTCACACAAAGTCACAGGACATGAGTCACTCAGAGAATTATGACCACACATTTTAACAGTGACATGTTCTTCTTTGCTGCCACTAGATAAATTATCTAATAATATAAGATGAAATGAGATAAAATGACGGAATGATAGACCGGGAATGAAGAAGATATTTCCTACCATAATGATGCTATATTGCTATGTAATATATTGCAATCAATTACCTATAAGGCGAGCGACAGTGTCCGCCAAGCAGTAAAGAGCAGCTGTGAATGAATAAAAATGTAGAAATACATGATTTTTACATTGTTATCTAACATTTTACAATTTAAAAATAT
>NW_023417188.1:0-21783 GCF_002922805.2 Oryzias melastigma | reverse complement strand
GAGTTTATTTTTATGATGGTTTAGGAAACTGTTCTTTTAACAGAGCTTTACAAAACACAACAGTACTCCTTGCAAAGAGGGAGGCTTAGTTGTTTAACACAAATTATTAAATCTTTTACTGAATAAAAGCAAAGTAAATCAAAATCTAAATTAAAATAGTAAAACTATAAAATAATAAACCAATACGGATTTATGAAGAAAAGGATGTGAACGTTTTCAGAATAAAAGCTTATCAAACACTTTTAGAAAGAGATGATTTTAGCTGTATATAACAGAAAATCAGCTTCACTGTTTTTAGTCCTGACTCTGGCAGAATAATTTAAAACAACTTTTTGAAGGTACCATTCGTTGCTGCATTTGGTAAATTACCTAATTGGGGAATTATTAATTACTTTATCAAGCAACCCTGCCAATGCCGATATTCTTCTTAGATGGAAACAAACTCAGATGTCAATAAAGGTAAATAGCGTATACTTATTTACTACCTTCTCAGAAGGCCCAAAGCGCTTTATAGTCCCAGTCCCATTCACCCACACACATTCACACTGGTGCTAACCCATAACCAGTAAGAACGAAATGGGGTTCGGTGTTGTGCCCAAGGACACGGGCAGGAACTAAACCCGAGAACTTCCAATGAGAAGGGTCAACCGCTCTACCTTTGCACCATGGACGCCTCCATCCTGAGCTTCTTTGAGAAAACTTTATCAAAGAGACCAAAGAGTTAATCCATTCTTTTCAAATGATTTTCTGAAATATGACATTTGGCTTAGGTTTGACACACGATTCACAGTTATTTCAAATTCATACTCATTTTAAATTGTCAAAGTGAAAGAGCATATGTTCTGTTTTTTCAATTTAGTGCAAAAAATACTTATTTTTTATACTGATAATTATGCCAACATTGATGTGTGGTGGTTAGTGTGGTCAACACTGGTTCAAATCCCGGTTGGGTCTTTTCTTTCGTCTGTGTCTGGCCTCCTCCCACATTCCAGATTCATGCTTCACAGCTTCATTGATTACTCTAAATTGTCTCTCAGGAGTGAGCGTGTCTTTGGGATAGGCTCCAGCTGCCCCCCATGACCTTGCACAGGACGAAGCGTGACTAGAAGATCGATAGATGGTAATGAAGGCATGTGTGAAATCAGAACTCAAAGCTTGAGTCTATTTTTGTTTGTTTTTTCTAGAAATATGGGATTCTTGCCACCTAAGCTGAATCCACTTGTGTAGTAGATTTACATATTTGGCTGAGGACTGAAAGCTTTCAGTCTGGTTTTGAGCCATCGCATCCATCAGCAGAATTTACTGCAATTTCTGTAATTACAGTAAATTGAACCGAGGATCTCCACATCCCAGTTTCCACAAACTTCACAAGTAAGTGCCTCCTATTTTCTAAAAACCCATTTGGTGGCTCAATGCAATGAAAAGCACGGATAAAAACTGCTGACACAGCAGAATCGGGACACTAAAAACAAGCTTATATAAGTTTGAATGGCACACCTTGTTCTTTTGATCTATATCACTTAATTATTTATCCACCGTTACTCTCAGTAGAACAAACCTACAGATGGTTATTATTTTTCTGATCCGTAAACAAAGTTGAGTTTTCTGAAGAAACCCTAACCCTGAAATAAACACAACCAAATGGGTTCAATTTTTTACATCCCATTTTATTTATTTTAAATATACTCCTATTCAGGTGCAGCTTTAAGCAACAGCAGCTGTGCACAAGAGTTATGGTACTTTAAAGCCTTCCTGCTTTTTAACCCTTTAACACTGGAGTGTTTTCTTTGATTTACTGTAACTTTTCAACCGCTAACACGCTCGACGAGCCGCTTTTCTTCTTCAGAATCAACTGGAAGGATCGTGTTAGCGGTTGAAAAGTTACAGTACATTCAAAATGTTCAGGTGTTTAAGAGTTAATGTGATGAACCCTTTACTATAAGTTTCAAAAGCCCATTTAACTTTTTCCACTTAGCTCTTTTTGCTCTATAAACCCAATACATGCAGCAGAATGTAATTTTATTAATGAGTTTCTCACTTTCACAATCTTCAGATTCCCCAGCATTTCTGCAGTTGCTTTAATCGCTCCGTTTATTTAGTTTAGTCGTTCTCCTGAGTGAGTGATGGAGTGGAGGAACGCCGGATTTCAATCAATCTGGATTTATTATGAGGAAGAATGCTGTCATGGTTTGACAGTTATAGAAAAACAAATGAGAGTGCGTTTTTTCTTTTGTTTATACACCATTTTTACCCTGAGGGGTTTTTTATTTGTCACAGCTTCAGATGCACTATAAGACATTTCTGACATTGGAGTGTTTGTAATGACAGAACTATAGTGAAGTTTAGCAGTAGAGAAGAGAATTACCACACAAAGTCAAGTGCTATACATGCTAAATGTATGTTTTCTTTTCCTTTAGTGATTGGTTTAAAGAACAACTCAATTAAAAATTGTGTTTTTATTGCTTTGAACGTGTTTTTGTGGCATTTTTGTCACGATGGAGGACATACCATATTTTCCGGACAATAAGTTGCGTTTTTTTTTTTCATAGATTGGTCAGGTGTGCGACTTTTACTCAGGAGTAACTCACTTTTACTTATTTGTGATTTTTTTTAGACATCAATAGGCTCATATATTTGTTATTTTACCCACTAACAACCAGCTGCCTTTTAGTGGTTGTTTCCCACTAACAACCACTAGAGGACACTGTAGGTTTAGGTGTCAGTATTTGCTGCTGTCAGAAAGGCAGAAGAAGCAGTTCCGTTCAAAACAAACGTTGTTGAGAATCTAATCATTCTCCTCATGGACGTTAACATGTTTTTCTTATTTGAATCGAGACATTATTATTATTATTTTTAATTTTTCTCTTATTGGACTAATGCGGGTCAGCAAGCCATCAAACTGGGTTATAAACAGACATAAGAGCAGCTAAAAACTGTCATTTAGATGCAGCTCCTGCAGGGTAGAAGGTAACGATCGCTGAAAGAAAAAGAAAAAAGAACTGCTGTTCTGAACCCAGAATGGAGAGATGATTATAGATGCTTTTGTGGAGTTCTTTAAAATGAATAATCCTAACTTCTCAACATCATCCGTATCTTCCGAGTATTTTAAACGAGAAATACAGTCAAAGCCTCCGTTGTGTAGCGATGAGGCTAAAAGACAGCTTCTCCACAGGCGATGGGAGTGTCTAGTTTATGAACACATTTTTGGACAAACATTGAACATTAAATTTGTTGCACGTCAAAAGATGCAGCGGACTCGAATCTGGTGCATGAATCGCGTTCTGTCAAATGCAACGTTATGTCCGGCTTGTTGAATTTGTTCATAAATGTTGGACTTTTCTCTTAAAAGTGCGACTTATCCTCCGGAGCGACTTATATATGTTTTTTTCTTCGTCATTGTGCATTTTTTGGCTCCTGCGACTTATACTCCAGAGCAACTTATAGTACGGAAAATACGGTATATAAAGAAATGAAGCTTAAGATGTAATTTCTGAGCATTGCTTGATTGAAATCACTTGAATCAGGAGCGGACATAAAAATGCAGTTGGAAAAAGATTGCTGTTGTGATGCAGGTGCTACAGTCAGTGGGCCACAAGTTCCCTGCTGTGCAGGAATTCATCATCATTCGGATTCATCCTCTTGCATGTGCGTTTTTGTTTTCTTCATTTGTTCTGGCCCCTGGTTCAAAATGTTATGGCTGGATTATTGCTCGCCTTTGTTGTTGCCCTAGTAATGTGAGGTGGGTTTGTGAGGGGCTTTAAAGTGGCAGCACAGCGAGTACATACAGGAATGATGGGATGTGTGGGCAGGCTTACAGCGGGCCAGCGGTCCTCAGAGGAGAATTTCCAAATGGACCTGGCTGCAGACAACAAGATGGCGCCCAGTCATCATTAGCCGGAACTGGAAGTCCTCGACCACAACTGGAGGTTCACATCCTCCATCCCCATTTAGGTCCAAATAGACTAGTTTAACAGTTATGCTTTTTTCCCGTTTAAGCTTTAAACTTTTAACACCGAAGATATCTCCGTCTCTGATGCTCTTTGACATACTGTAACTACTTATGTGATCAATGCAAATCAGCTGATTTCCATAAAAACGTTTCACTTCCAGCAAATGATGTCTGGGCGCCATCTTGTCTGTAGCCAAGTCCCCCTCAATATTCATAAAGATTGACTGCTGCTCTGCAGAAACTATGTCAGAAAAAAACAACACAGTTTTTTGATTTTGGCAAAAAACGTCATAATCATAATTAGACTAGGAAAACATTAAAAATAGACCAAAATATTATTGGAGTAGGACTTTAAACCCCTCCTTACCTTTCATAAGCCAACAAAAAAAACACCACAGTATGAGACCGCTTCAGATTGATTTATACAAAACCTTCCCTTCTAGAATAAATAAACTGAAAACATTCTGCCAGATTGACCAAGACCAGAAGATTCCTGGGCCCTTTCATCACGAACACGAACATTTTTTTATAAAGAGCTTAAATTTAATCCAAACATGTCAGGAATTCTTCTATATGAGCTTTGTGTAGTTTACTTGTAGATCACCACATATGGTTTTACTTTGTTTTTTACAGTACTGGGATTCCAGTGAAAAAAGAAGTGAATCATTACGTATTTTTACGGTTTTTAGCATAACAGTATAGAGTCCATATTATAGGAAAACCAAAACTGTGAAGGGAAAGAGACGCAGCTACCACAACATTGTGTCATGATGTAACTAAGCTAAAACAAAATGTGGAAGTCATCTGTTAAAGTGGATGTTCCTCGAGTCAATAATGTAATAGCTTAAACATTCACAGTTTTCCAGTAACTTCACTGCTAATCTTGTATACAGAAGCCTCATAAAGTATGAGAAATTTGCAGAGATTTGAGTTTATTTTGCCTTCCTTTTGCAGTAACTGGGAGGATAAAGCTTCCCCTCTGTAACATACAAAGCAGAAGCAGGATGTGGTTCTGGTCGGCCACTCTCAGACCTGAACCTACTTGTGGACGTGACTTTGTGTCCGTTTCTGCTCTTCTGTGGTCAGAACAGCAGGTTACACACGTTATGTTGATACACACCATGTTTTTTTTCAGGGTGGACTTCATCCTGGAATTGTCCAAAAAAGGCTCCACATAATGACACGCATGTTTATCCCATGAGACCTTACACATTCCGTTCTGTACAACATCCGTATTTGATGCGTATTCCATTACATGCAACAACAACATAGAAACAGGTTCAAACACACACATATATGTGCAGCTGGCTCCCACCTGTGTTTTGTCCCGTGAGACCCATTTGGACTCGATGGAGCCCAGAGTCAAGCTCGGCATCATGTGGTTCAGGAGCTTTGCCACGAAAACCTGCAAACATTGATAGAAACAACCATATTTTACTACCATTTAAAGAGAAAAAAAACTTTTAAGCAACAAAATTCATATGTAAGATATAATTGTATCTCTGTGGTTTAACTGTCTAAATTGCAGATAAATATATATATATAAAATATAAAGAAATATACCAAACCAACTCGTGTTTATTTTCGAGGCTTTGACATGGCTGCATCGCTAACACAGAAGGAAAAGTTAGTTTTGCTCAAGTACAAGTTGTAAGTGCCTAACTATCATCCTAACCCTTTAACACCAGAGCTTTTTATCCAGTGTTGACATTCTTTTGACAACCGTAACTCTTCAACTGTTTACACAACGCAATTCCAGAGAAAAGCAGCTTTGCACCACTGTGCAACACTTAACAGTAGCAAGGTGATTACACAATCAATGTAAATTAGCTGGCTGTTTATGTCAGAATCCGTTGGAATTATGCAAATTGCCTCAACACTTACAGTAAGGGTTAAAAGGGTTAAAACACAGGGTGTTTTAAACCTGTCTATTGGCCGGTAGTAGAGAGTGCTACCTTGAACGGTGTGGCCGACTCTGGGTTCATCTGGACCATTGGACCTATCAGAACCACTCCACTTATTTCACTCGGCCTCTCACATGCTGTCAGGATCGAGATAGCTCCGCCCTAAGAAAAGGAAGACAAACAGATTATAAACTGCAATGTCAAGCTAATGCTTTATTTCAATAATGAGAAAGAGTTTTTCTTTTCAGGTCTATAAATTTCTGCTTTTGTTTGTCGTAAAAAAACAGTCTTAAAGACCCACTCAGAGGAAAATCATGTTTCTGGTGTTTTTAACATGTTCTTGTGCATTTTTCTCATCATTAAGGACATGTATAGAGGAAACTGAGCTTATGATTACGGATTTCTGAGTATTTCTTTATTCAAATTGTTCTGAATCAGTAATGTTAAGTTGGGGTTTAAGGGGCTGTAAGCTAACATAACAGTGTTAACAGAGAACTCTCAACAGAGAGGGGAGTAGGAGCGTGGTTGCTCCATGCCAACATCCCACCCACAACTCAGTGGCAAATGTTTTATAAACTACTACCCCTCTGCAGACACTATGTCCTAGAAAACAACCAAAGTTTTTTTTTTTGTTTTTTTATGGCTAAAAACAGCATAATTATAATCAAAAGACCACCAGGAACACTTTTGAAATAGCTAAGATGATCAGAGTGGGTCTTTAGCTGCACACTCTTGAATGATGCTCATTAAGACGTGCATAAGTTTTGAGAACAATCATTTATTTTCTTTAAAAATCACAATCTTCCCTCTGGACTCATTACTTTCACCATTACATGTGCGCCTTCAGTCACTCGATCTCTCTCTGCTCCTCCTAGTGCTCAAACACCAAAACAACATCTCATTTTAGGACCTGTCAGTTATACAAACTGCCTAAATTTTAATCTCTGCACTTTATATTCCAAAATAACATCAGGTCAAGCGTGAATGTCCGTAGTCCCCCACACTATAATGCACAAGTTTTGGAACAGCAACATGTGACTTTTAGGCCGAATCTGAATTCTTTTACTCCCTTCCAACTATGGGACCATTTGAAGCTTTAGTGGTGTCCGAAAGCGTTTTTTTTAAGGGGAAGGTGTAGGGACTTAGCGCTGTGCATCCCTCCGCCAGTAGGCTAAACGAGATATTTAGAGAAATCTTTCAGTGGGTGCGCTCTGAAGCACTTTTTGTTTTAGCATGACTTTTAAAGTTATAAAACTGGTGATGTTATGTGGTTTCTAGCTAACCGCTAACGAAGATGACTGGTGACTATTGACGATGTCAACGGGGGTTAGCAACATTTGGATCTGAAGACACTATTTTTCCATATGTCTCTGTTTGGAGGGCTAAATGATGGGATAAGGGGAGAATTCGGATTTGGCTTACGGTAAAGCTTTACATGAACTATTTTTATTGAAGAAGCAGAAGTCTTTTCAGTGTTGCTACTACATTATGTTAAAGTTCCATTAATTGTCATGCACCGCAGTGTGTGAAATTTGGTCTCTGCATTTGACCAATCCCCAGGGGGAGCGGTGAGCTACAGACACAGCCGCGCTCGGGAACCATTTGGTTGAACCTTATTGCCAAGCAGAGAGGCACTGGGTCCCATTTTAGGAGTCTTTGGTATGTCTCAGCCGGGATTTGAACTCACGGCCTTCCAATCTCAGAGCAGACACTGTCCCACAAGGCCACTGAGCTGGTTGCTTCTACATGATGTAAAAGTTCATTGTTTTCTTCCTTCAGAGTCAAAGGTTTTTTTAGTTTGCAATAGGGGTGGAGCCACAGTGAGCCAAAGGGGGGCAGTTTTCCCCCCAAAGCAAAAAGCTTTGCCACCCCATTCGCCCCTTGATTTTTGAGTAAATATTACTTCTATTATTGACAACGAATTAAAAAAAATAATCAATTCAAGTTTATTAAGCATTGATAGAAGCACATCAGTTAAAAATATGAAAACAGTAGTTCTTTTAACAATAATGAAATAGTTTTTGATCCTTTCATTTGTAATGGGCGTCCATTCTGCCATTCTCATTTGCCATCCTTCCAAAATTTTCTGACCCCCACATGAGATGTTCTAGCTCTGCCACTAGTTGCACCTAAGATAAAATAAATAAAAAAATAAAAAATGAAGCTAATTTGTTTAGCCTTCATGGGAACAGGTCTCGTGTCTCCTGTTACAGAAGACCTTCAGAAGGTCTCAGCAAACTGGGTGAAAGGTAAAAATCAGCAAAGATCAGTAGAAAACTACCCAAAGGTCAGACATAACACAAAACAATCCACCTTTTGTTCGGCTCAGCGCGAGTTTCCACCCTTTTTTGTTGTTATTCTAAACAGACCGTATAGTGTTCTGACACTGAGGCTTATGGAGTTAAGCAGCCTGTCCGTACCGCCACAAGGTCACGCCGTGGCCTTAGGATTCACTCTGATAGGGGTTTATCAGGACGGTGGCGGTGAGAGGCCTTCTTCCCTTGGGAGTGAAGAGTGAAGGGCAGACCCACAAGAGCGGGGACTGTGAGAGGATAAATCTGTCCCCAACACTCCTCTTTTTTGGAAACTAATTGGCCTCAAGTTTGTTTATGTGAACGCTCTTTGTAAGTCATGTGAATATTCATCAGCTTGAGGCCAGCAGTGAGCCTATCTCATGAAAAGAGACAGAACATTTCCCACCAGAAAGCATTGAGGACAAGCTCCACGTTCCAACTGTGCTTCTTGAATGCAAACACACACTTATCAGAAAAAGAAAAAAAAAAGAAGTATTTCCCAGATGAATCTGTTTCCTGTCATTTTTATCCCGATCCTTCTTCAAAACAAAACATCCAACTGCACCATGACTCAGAGGTTAACATTTTTCGTTGCTTATTGTATTTATTTTTATGCACTGGGCAGAGCGAGAGACAGTGAGGCCTTTTCAGTGGTTGATGAGAGGCCTCCTTATGCTCTCTGTCTCTGAGCTTGTCAAAGGATGAATGGCGGTATTGTCCAGCTAAACTCTAAAAGCGTTTGGACTTGAAAAATCGCCCAAGGAGCTGACATGGAGAAATCAGAAGTATTACACAGCTTTTATATTCATATCTCAGAAGTTGGACTGGGATTACTACAGAGAGGGTAGCATATTTAGAAAAGCTAAATCTGAATCCACTAAACAGTTGGCTTTAAATCTAAATAAATATTAGTGATTGCCTATTTTAAGGAGAATAATACAACAAAACAATCATTGAAGCATTGAAACATAAAAACTAATATGTTGCTTGTTTTCCAGCAATTATCGCCTTTTCTCTTGGGATCAGTGTATCACAATCCTGGAGTCATCTGGTCCGTGTATCAGTGAGTCGGGCAGGGAGAGCCGGAAAACAAACAGGGCGTTAGCTGCTGAGGGAAAAGGGTTGAAGACCATTTCAAGATAGCTTTAATTACACCAAATGGACGACTTCAAATAAGGCCTGGATAAACCAAAAAAACAATTACTGTTACCGATAGCATGAACTAAAAATGGGTAACAATTATTTTTTTTCAAATATATAAAAGACTACCGGAGGATTTAAAAACTGAAGTGTAGATTTTAAAGAACCACTCCAATGAAAACTGTGTTTTTAACATGTTCTAGTAGCATTTTTCTAATGACAGAGGACATGCATCATATAATTTAAGAATAAAACTGCATTTCTGAGGATTTCATAATTCAAATCGTGTTGGATCGGGAGCAGATGAAAACCCATGGCTTGAAAAAGCTCAGGTTTGTGACGAGCAACTTTCATGGGCGATCCAAAATCTCACTACTCCTAATTCTGATGCATTCACTTGAAAAATACATCTATTAATGTCTTCATTTTCCTCGTCTGAGCTGGAATCTGGATCAAAACTGTATGTCTAGATCAGGGGTGCCCAAACGTTTTTGCTCAAAGGGACAAAATCTAAATGGGATCCCGGTCTGTGGGCCATATAAAGCATTTTTTGCATGCCATGAACTAAAAGGAGAAAATAAAGAATATGGTTTATTGTATTTATTCTGATTTTGTATTCATTAAGGTAACACAAATTAGTAAGAATAAAAAGTGAATAACATTTGTCTTTGAAACCTTTAACATCAAGGCCTAACTGGTCATTTTTAGTTGAAAAACAAGCAAGCTAAAACAAACTTTCTTCCAATGAAAAGCAAACTGGGATCCTAATGAGAGACGTGGAGTTTGTCTTTTGACTTTATCCGTTTGCTGTTGTCGCTCCATCTTGGCTAGCTAAAAAAAGGCAGCTAAAAGCATCGGAAGTGACCGTGAATGTTCTTGGGAATTTCTAACACAAAAAAAGCCCAGGGCTGGCTCACATGTGGGTTGTTTCACCCAAAGCCTCAGGCAAAGAAAGTGCTAACAGCGCCACCCGAAAGCTGAAAGCAAATTACAGCCATAGCGTTTTGGACCACCATAGAGAATCAATGGGAGATGGGTAAAGGGTTTTAACTAAACGCTCTGCGCCTTCAGCAGCCACGACTTGGCGGGCCAAAAGATAACCTTTAGCGGGCCAAGTTTGGCTCACGGGCTTCACTTTGGGCACCCATGCTCTAGATACAGAAGCTCCGATATTACTCTCCATTTTTAGCTTTGGTTTGTGGGGTGCTATAAGCTAGCACAGGAGAGTGTAAACAAAGGGATGATGGGAAATTAGCGGAGGCAAACTTCTGCGCCACAATTTAGAAGTAAATTTCTAATGAGCTCCTGCCGCTCTGCAGAAACTGTCTTAAAAATGTCGACACATGCTTTTTTATTTTGGCTAAAAACTGCATAAATATAATTAAAAGAACAATTTAACAAAATAATAAAATATAGTTAGAGTAGAACTTTAAAAAGTGGTAACAAAAAAGGAACTGCAGGGATCTTGCAAAAATTGACATAGCAAGACAGATAACATGAGCTAAACAACCTTGCAGTCATCAGCTGCACTTCCTTGAGATTATGGCTTCCGTTCCTCCGGCGTCCCTCGCTATAGGTCAACGTGACAGACTATGTTGCACAGTTTCAAAGCCACAGACTGACACAGACATTTAAGCAATAATAAATATAATGCAATCATAACAGGCCCCAAGAACTGACATCAAAGTGTTATCTTGAAGCAAAGCATGCAAAGGCTTTTCAAACAGAAACGCTCACAAGAGGAAGAGCAAAGAAACACAAAATGGAAACAGGATGTGCAACTACAACACATGGAAGCTGGGAAATGAGGCTTGTAAACACAATTTGAGGCGATGCTTCATTATGCTTCAAGCTCAGAGTAGGGAGAGGACCATATTGCAGTTCCAGTTATGAATACTTTTAAATTTAAGCACAAAGAAATCGTAAAAATATTGGATAAAACGATTAAATGAAAACATAAGAGTCGAAAAACCTGTCTGGACACTAAAGTTTTCTCCCACAGTCCAGAAACATGTTATCTGGAGATTGATAAGTGTCCCTGGATCTGAGATTATGTGGCCCTGTGGCAGACTTGACCTGTCCAAGGTGTACTCCACCTACGCCTAACTGGATAGGCTCCAGCAACCTAGTAACAGTGGTTCAGATGATGGATGGATGGATTTCTACTGTTTTACATTTTACATGAAAATGAACATACATCATTGTCAGTGTTTATGTTTGTTGTCTTCATCTGTGATCCTTACATAGAGTTATTCATATAAAAAGGTTCAACAAATCAAACTACCTCGTGATTTAAAAATAAAAAAATCTAAACTGGTGCCAAAAATCCTGAGCAGTTATTTTTTGGAATTCTGGACCAGCTCCTTTCAGGATCCTGGAGGATGAATTGGAGTTTCCTTATCAGACTACCAGGCATTTCCCAGAGTACAAATACTCGGCTAATTTCTATAAACCTCATTTCCATTTCTCTGCAAAGCTTGTTAAATTGGCGGCGGGAAATGTTTTTTGCTTCGACTACCTCGTGCCCACTAGAATCACAGCTGTGCAGAAAGATAACCGGCCTCCTGGCTTCAAAAACAGTAGCACTAAATCGAGCTTGATGCTCTCTGTTCTCTGCTTAAGGCGAGTTTTCATCAGTGAGACAATCCCTTCATCATCCTGACCAGTACAAAGCTGCTAAATGCTGCAAAGTTCCAGCTAAAACCTAAACAAAAGAATCATCAAAATCGTCAGTGTCATTATGTAACTCATAATCAGGCTGTGATGTTTGATAAAAGGGATGTTTTCCCTCACTTTTTTAGTTATAGTCTGCATTTAAATGTATCCAAAACCCAAATTTGAAAAAGTAGAGTTTAATTCACTGATATATTTGGGGAATTTTTAAAAAGTCAAATCACATAGAAAGGCGTTTCTGAATTGGTTTGAACTTAATTTTTTTTTTATTTATTTATTTATTTTAACTTGTGTTGGCTGTGGGTCTGCGAGCATTCCCTCTGTCCATGAGAGCCTCAGTGACTCCGGTCTCCACCCGGAAGGTCACTATCCTGTCAGCTATCTGATAGTGATCAATCAGAGAAATAACAAGCTCTGATCCCAGGCTAATTACAGAGGAAGCTAATCATTTCATTTTGAAGAGATCTAAAAAGTCTCAAATCTTTGGTTGAGAATGCACCAAGAATCTTTAATGGATAAAATGTAAGTGAATTACTTGTTTTTATTACAAATAACTGATTTAACAATCAGCTTAAGATGACAATTAAAAGCTAAAGCTTATAAAATGAGCAAAGAAATAGCTAACATTTTTGGAGAGTTGTTGTGTTTTTTTCATGGAGAAAAGAAGAGATGCAAGCTGATATTCATTATCTACAGCTGTGCACAACTGATGTGAAGCTCAACTGAATTCAGTACTAAGCAAACCTTGACTTTATTTATCTTTATTATTTACTTAAGGGAAATATGTGTCAATGTGTGAAAGGTGAGCAGTTTACTGGGAAAAGTAAACCTTCCCTGAACCGTTCGTCCCATGCAGATGATGTGGCATTTGCCCCTTGTGCCCAAAATGTACGTGGAGCTTTGTCAGAGCCAAAGCAAACAAATGTTAGGCCAAAAAAAAAAAGTGGGCACTAAAAACGTAGTTACTGGGAAAACATTCCACTGTAAAGTGTTTAAGACTTGCAAAAATAAAAAATCTTGTTTTTTGACATTTAAGTTGATGCATTGATAATAAGCTAAAAGAGTCTTTGGTGAACTGGAAGGAGAAAGAATCAGGATTTTGGAGGAAGTTCTGTCCATGAAGATCTTCACTTCCTCGCCCCAGATGACATCCGGATCAGAACCATACAGCTGGACATTACCCATATTGATGGATGTTTTTATGTAGCAGCGGTGAAGATTTATGCTAGTGAGACACAGAGCTATCATAATCAGACGGGAGGTCAGGGGCGGAGCTGCTCAGCTCCAAAAGACACGCCCCCTCAGAGGAGAGATTTAGGTTGTGGGATTTTGGTTTAAAACTTCATAATCAAAATTAAAACACTATTAAGGAACTTTTTTAAATTAAAAAAAATAAAATAAAAATAGTCATAGGGAACTTTAAGAATCAAAACGTTTTTGGTTCAATTTTAAGGATGTTATTTTAAAGTTGAGTAAATGGTGACAAGTGAGACTGACATTTTTTGTCACTTCCTTTGGAAAAAAAAAAAGATTTATGTTCTAGTTTTAGATTTGTACTGAGACAATTTTCTCATTTTTTTTTCAATTTTTGTACTAAAATTAGTCATTTCCCCTCATTACACTAAATAAATGTTACAGTAATCAACATGAACTACAATTTGGTACAAAAACTCAAAACATATATAAAAAAAATACGTGGGAACTATAACTAGCAAAAAAAACTATTATTAGTTTATATAATATTCCATTTCATTTTTTTTTTTAAACTTTGAGCTTTTTTAGCTTATTTTTCTCTCTTGAAAGTTTGTTTGGAACTGCTTGTTTTTAGATATTAAAATTTTATTATAAGGTTTTTTGCTAAGCAAAATAACCTGTTACATGAATAGATAATTGATTTTTTCCAAAAAGCAGTGTTCTTCTAATTTTAGGCTACTTCTTTTTACAGTGTAGTAAAGGATTCTTTAATGTTTGAAAATTTTGAAGATTTACTTTTGACCAAAACTCTCATAAACTAAATGCCTAGCCAGTAAAGTATATAGATCACTAAACACTCATCTAAGCTGACGGAGCAGAGAGCATCCTACCATGGAGTGGCCAACGATAAAGACGGGAAGATCGGGGTGGCGGGACTTCATGAGGTCGATGTGCTGCCAGGAGTCTCTGATGTAAATCTGAAAGTCTTTGATGTTCATCCGTTCTCCTTCACTCTGACCATGACCAACTGTGAAAAGAAGAAGAGGAGGAGTGGATTAATGACAGCAGAAGAGAAAAGTCATGATAAAATAAAAAATAAAAATAAAAAAAGATAATATGTTGAAAACAGAAGCCAATACCAAATGTGGAGGGACAATTAGGACTAATGAAAAACAGCTGTGGCAATTAACAGGAGCCAGGAGAACACCAACAGGAAAACAGCAAACTGAACACACCGGGAACAGACTTTAATTAGGAACATTTCCAAACAAAGCATATTAACGCTTACAAATGTATGCAGCAGCATGAGAGGGACCCAGACTGGAGAAGAGCTGTGGTTCACGCTGGAAACAGCTTTATAGACAATAAATGGATGGATATGATAATGATGTGTCACACTAATTAATTTAATCTGCCTTTTATTTTGTCTTCTGTATTCTCAAGCAAGCCCATTTTAGCCCCCGTCACAGAGGAGAGCATGTATGTTTGTATGCACATGCATGTAAGTGTTCTCATGCTCTCTGCATTGCTCGCATACGCTGCCATGACAACCGCCAGACCAGTAGCAGCAGCTCCTAATTTACATTTACAACATGTATAACTCACACCTTTTAGCTAACAACCTTAATAAGTGTGTGTTCTGCATGCATCCATGCAGCAGGGAGTTTGTGCATTTTATTTTTTCAGACCCTTAAACTAAAGAGACAGTGACAAAGAATGAAGAAAAAAATCAATAACCACTTGCAGTTGCAGAGTCAAAGCCCTGCAGCAGATCTGCAGCTTCACCCTCCACAGATCCTTAAAACTGATTAAAACGGTCAGACTTTAGTGGCACACACTTATATTTTGAGACATCTGATGCTATAAACTTACATGGGCACAGCTTATGATTGGTTTTTCTAGAGAAGTTGGTCATTATTTCCTTGGTAACCAATTTTTTGATGTACTAGAATGATAATTTAATGAAAGGAGAAGGCAATACAAGCTGCTTTATATATATTTAGATTATTTGGATTTGACAAAATATCCAAAACAATACTGGGAAGAAGTCTGTCTGAAATAATAAAAAAAAAAAAGTTGTATATCTTCTATCAATTTAGACAAAAAAAAGTGTTTTGATTAAATCAGTTCAAATTAGCATTTTAATGCACCTGTCATTCGCTAAAAGATAGACCACATGATCACCAATGCTCTCGTTTTTATTTTCCTTGTCAAATCTAATTAAATTTTTAACAAAATTTCTGATCAAATTTGGCTTCATGTTGTGCAAAGCATAGCTGGGAACATATTCGTGTTCGTTCTGCAGGAAGAAGGTGGTTTTACATGCTGCTCATTTCCTTTCTGAAAGTGGTTTCAGTAAAAGTTTTCGCTCCTCCTTAAATAGAGCAGCAGTAATTTGACTAGTTTGAGGCGTATACCAGAGTACAAACTTCTAGACATGCTTCTGAATAAAGATGTTTGCCTACAAACAGTGTCTGAATTAAGAATGAT
Source organism: Oryzias melastigma (assembly GCF_002922805.2). Classification (NCBI taxonomy): domain Eukaryota; kingdom Metazoa; phylum Chordata; class Actinopteri; order Beloniformes; family Adrianichthyidae; genus Oryzias; species Oryzias melastigma. The sequence continues at coordinate 6,139 of NW_023417188.1, read as the reverse complement.
TACAAAAGTAATTAAAAAACCTTTGTAAATACAACAAAAAAAAAACCTTTGTACATTTTAAGCCAACGTTTCAGTCAGTCAATAAGACTGAAACACTATATAAGGTGTTCTTAAATGCAGCGAGAAGTAAAGCAAAACCTCCTCGTCTGGGCAGAGTGGATAAAATAAACACTTTAAAGCTCTTCAATTAGAAAGAAATACACAGGAGAAAAGGTAGAAACGATTTCAGTTGCTGAACTCTATAAAGAGATCTGCCCAAGGCTGTGTGTGTTTGGGTCTGGAGTGTGATTGTGTGTGAGTGTGAAAGAGATCCAGAAGAAAGCTGGGGTCCATAGAGACCTGTTCCACTTAAGGATTTTACATTTAACCGCGTGACATCTTACTAGAAGTAAATGAGCTAACTGCTCCTACGTGAATAGCTGGAGCCATTCACTCTACTTTATATTGCCTCTCTGCGCTCTTCAATGAGATCCACGCGGCGGTAAATATTTAGCCGACTGCACAGATGAGACCTTGTTACTCTGTTCTCTCATTCCTTCTCCTCAGTACCTGCTGCAGTCGTGGAACTTCACAAATTTCTGTGGTATCAAAGAAGATCATGGTGCAACAAAAAAAAGGACCAACCCGCCAAACTAGGATCTGCGCTCTTTTGAAGTCCTGATCTGCAGAAATTTGACATTACAGAGCTTTTGTTAATTGATCCAACATTTCTCTTTTTCAGTGTTGGCTGGCTGCATGAACTGGATTTGTTTTTCTTATTCATCATATATTTGGACCAGAGATTATTAGCTTATTGAAAATCTATGGTGGAAATTAGTATTTTGAAAAAAGCAACACAACCCTCATTTAAGGTCATGTCTGTTTCCATGGACACAGCATTTAATAGAATGTAAACCCTGCTGTAAATACAACTCATTTGCCTCCCATTACCTCGACAGCCCCTTTGTATTGTATGCAGAGTAAGCTCAAATATATTAAAAATATATACTTTTTTGAATGATTTAGTTAGAACAAGCTCAATAACCAAACTTTTTAGCATCTAATTCCAAAAAAACACGTCACATTTCAGCAGTAACAGGCACATTCTGTTTTCTATTTACATTCATCCAAACTCTCTTGGGTGATGGGGATGTAAATGTCAGCCAAAACAATCTTTGTGGCGGCATTTGCCTTTTCCGGGATTGTTGTCAGATGCTGAATACAATTACAAACATGCTAGAACAAACAGAGCACAAACAAAACGGTGGTCATTTCTCCTGCTGGGATTTTCCAGATCTTCCACTGACTTTCAGTGTTTCAGAACTGAACTCATGTTGCTGAGAAGCACAGAGACACATATACGTTTAGAATATTAACTAATTTATTCAAAATTTTCATAAAACATCATCACTGAAGACACTGAAATAATACACAGATATTTTACTAGGTTTTAAATAGTTTTAACTTATCTTTGCTCTACACCTTTCCGAGATTTACTCAGCAGTCAAGATATTTTGTCTCATTAGGAGCTAGTATCNCCTCGTCTGGGCAGAGTGGATAAAATAAACACTTTAAAGCTCTTCAATTAGAAAGAAATACACAGGAGAAAAGGTAGAAACGATTTCAGTTGCTGAACTCTATAAAGAGATCTGCCCAAGGCTGTGTGTGTTTGGGTCTGGAGTGTGATTGTGTGTGAGTGTGAAAGAGATCCAGAAGAAAGCTGGGGTCCATAGAGACCTGTTCCACTTAAGGATTTTACATTTAACCGCGTGACATCTTACTAGAAGTAAATGAGCTAACTGCTCCTACGTGAATAGCTGGAGCCATTCACTCTACTTTATATTGCCTCTCTGCGCTCTTCAATGAGATCCACGCGGCGGTAAATATTTACCCGACTGCACAGATGAGACCTTGTTACTCTGTTCTCTCATTCCTTCTCCTCAGTACCTGCTGCAGTCGTGGAACTTCACAAATTTCTGTGGTATCAAAGAAGATCATGGTGCAACAAAAAAAAGGACCAACCCGCCAAACTAGGATCTGCGCTCTTTTGAAGTCCTGATCTGCAGAAATTTGACATTACAGAGCTTTTGTTAATTGATCCAACATTTCTCTTTTTCAGTGTTGGCTGGCTGCATGAACTGGATTTGTTTTTCTTATTCATCATATATTTGGACCAGAGATTATTAGCTTATTGAAAATCTATGGTGGAAATTAGTATTTTGAAAAAAGCAACCCAACCCTCATTTAAGGTCATGTCTGTTTCCATGGACACAGCATTTAATAGAATGTAAACCCTGCTGTAAATACAACTCATTTGCCTCCCATTACCTCGACAGCCCCTTTGTATTGTATGCAGAGTAAGCTCAAATATATTAAAAATATATACTTTTTTGAATGATTTAGTTAGAACAAGCTCAATAACCAAACTTTTTAGCATCTAATTCCAAAAAAACACGTCACATTTCAGCAGTAACAGGCACATTCTGTTTTCTATTTACATTCATCCAAACTCTCTTGGGTGATGGGGATGTAAATGTCAGCCAAAACAATCTTTGTGGCGGCATTTGCCTTTTCCGGGATTGTTGTCAGATGCTGAATACAATTACAAACATGCTAGAACAAACAGAGCACAAACAAAACGGTGGTCATTTCTCCTGCTGGGATTTTCCAGATCTTCCACTGACTTTCAGTGTTTCAGAACTGAACTCATCTTGCTGAGAAGCACAGAAACACATATACATTTAGAATATTAACTAATTTACTCAAGATTTTCATAAAACATCATCACTGAAGACACTGAAATAATAAACTCTAAACTATTTGATACTTTCAATAATTTCAAACCTTTTTTTCTTAGATACTGAAGATATTTTACTAGGTTTTAAATAGTTTTAACTTATCTTTGCTCTACACCTTTCCAAGCTTTACTCAGCAGTCAAGATATTTTGTCTCATTAGGAGCTAGTATCTACAACTAAGGACATTATTATTGAAATGAATTATTTTCCTCCATAGATTTAAGACCCTAAAAAAACTCAAATTGCACTGTATTTAAGGATATTGTCTTTACGCCCTGGAAATGTTGAGAAGTTAGACTGACCTTCATTGTTACTATTTTGTAAACAATCATTTTGGGTGTATTCAGACTGGAAAAGCCCGTTGGTCTGGACCCAGTCTGCCTAATTTGGCCCAATTTTGGCCCAGACCTTTTGTTTAGTAGTCTGTATTCAGACTGGCATCCACTGGAGATTTCTGTTTCAAACTAAAGCTTGTAAACAAAACCTCAAAACTAAAGATTTCTTCAGTCATTGGCCAGGAATTGCGAGGTCGGGGCAAAGCAACAAGAGAAAGAACAATTGAAGTCCTAAGCTTTGCAATCCTTGACGAGATAGTTCACTGATTCAAACTTTATATTTCGTTTACCAACTTTACATGTCTGCATCAACGTCAGATATGACTCTTTTTACTGCTATTTTGGAACCACAGACAGAAAAAATGCAAACCTAAGTTAGGGGTCCTTAACCATCAGGATGCGGACTGGTACCCTAACCCTAACCCGGTACTGGTACCCTAACCTTATTTATTTTTATTGATTTAACCTTTATTTTACCAGGAAATCCCATTGAGATTAGATCTCTTTTTCAAGGGAGACATGGGCCAAAAGGCATCCACATAAGTACATAAAATACAGTTAAAAAAATAGAGTAGAAATAAAATACACTCAAAATGAACAGTATGACAATAATTAAAGGGTTAATCAAGATTGGTACAGTCAGGTCAAGAATGACACATGCATTTTTCTTTTAAAAGCTCAGAAAGCTTTGCTTTAAAGCAGTGGTCCCAAACCTTTTTGTGGCTGCGTAGGATTTTACTACTCAAGGTAATTAAGAAAACTCGGTTGATTTTCAAAATAAAACATTTCCGGGACTCAAAAAAAATAAATAAATAAAATTTGAAAAAAATGCGTTTAATTTATTATGGTAAATGGCGTATACTTGTATAGCGCTTTCTACCCTCCTNACCAAACTGAAGGAGTGTAATAGTAAAGTAAAACATATTTATATGGTTCATTACAATGAAGTATCAAGGTAACGTTGAAAATTATGGTAAATGGCGTTTACTTGTATAGACCTTTCTACCCTCCTTCGAGGGCCCAAAGCGCTTCACGGTCACAGACCCATTCACCCATTCACACACTGGTGGTGGCTCCGCTGCCGAACACTGGCGCCAACCTCCCACCAGAGGCAATTCGGGGACACTTCGACACATGGGCACGGCGGGAGTCGAACCCACTCACTTCTGATCAGGAGTCGACCGCCCTACCACTGCACCACGGCCGCCCCGTGGTGCAGTGCTTTAGCTTATGCTTAAGAAATCCAATAAATAAGGTGAAAATTAATCATATTTTTTTTATTAATGTCTCTGAACTCTTGAGAGCAACTATCTGTGATAAACTAAGGCTTTTGCTGGCACCTCTGTGTTCTTTTTGGAAAATTATGATTGTGTTTTGATTGTTCAATTATAAATAATCAAGATACAATTCAGAAAAGATAATTGAAGGATGTTTTTGGTTTAACAAAGTGCTGATGCTCTGTCAGCTGCTGCCAACAGAACAATCCAGCATAACGCCATAAAGAAAGTAATCATGCTTTGAGATGCTCAGCAGCTGCTGCCTGTTGTAGCAGTGTTTGACTTCACTGCACATTTCATGAGACCTTACTTCTTCAACTTACGGGACAAAAAGTAAAGACTGTTTTTCTAAACCAGCTTCCTTTTTTCTTCTCTTTGTCTTCTTTCATTTCTTTTAGAACTTGAACAGGCTGTCCTTTAGTCACATGCAGTTTTGAGCATTAAGGTCAATTGAAAAAGAAAAAAAGTGGGTTTGTATTTTTTTCCATAAAAAAAGAAAAATCTAATCCGGACCGAGATATGACACTTTTTGGACTAGTTAAAAATGTCATTTTCAGATAAAATCCTTTCCATCTATTTTCTAAATCTCCTTAATTCCCTCTGGGGTCANCAGGAAACCCTCTTTGAATGCTTGTGTGGAACTTTTTGTTTCTAGATTTTATAATATTTTTTAAGTAAAATATTTTGCTGCAAGGACAGATAATTTTACAACTTTTTGGTGGCTTTCTTTTCAAGATTTGTGTTTTTTTCCTATTTTTGGGCCACTTCTTTTTGCTATGTAGTCACAAAAGAGAAAAAAAGTGTCAGAAAAGGGATTTTACAAATATTATATACCTCAACCTAACTGACTGAATTTATTAGAAAGGTGTCTCAGTCAGGCAGGAAAATCTTTCTTTCAGTCTGGATATTAAACAAACGGGTCTCTGTTGTGAGCCATGCAGATTTCTTAAAAGCTGTTTGCAGCCAAAACCAGCAGGATTTCTTCAGTGATTATGTTTCCTAGTATGATTAGTTCACTGAACATTTTAGAAGGACTGGGGGGATTTCTGTGAGCTCATACAAAGAGCTAATAAGGCACAATATGAGTGTGGGTGGAAATGTATGCATGTGATTACAGTCCTGTGATATGCATGCATCACTCACCGTGATCATGTGCAAATACCAGCAGGGACAGTTCCTTCAGTCTCTGTGCAATCTCGTCATATGGCCCACAGTGCTCACCAGCCCCATGAACAATAAACACCAAAGCCCTGTGAACAAAAAGAGAAAAAAAGCAAAAAATGAAAACAAAAAGTGAGATTTTTTACATTTTCTCTTCACAAACACAAGAAAAATCAGAGTTTTCTCCAAAAAATAAATAAATAAATAAACAAGCTCTCACTTGGTTTACTGACAGTCAAATCTGTTCAAAGCAGAGAAATTTGACATTTCACCACCAACACTTTTTTATAACTCGGTGCCTCACGGATTCGTCTGACTGTGCATTTGTGAGTTGGTGACAGGAATCAAGATGAGCAATGACAGAAGAATGGCTGAGGAAGAGCAGGTTGAGCGCGATGACGACTGTGTGCTCACAGATCAAAGCTATCATCCATCTGTCTGCTGCAGATCCCTGTCTGCCCAAAACATGACAGACACGGGGAAGCCAGCGAAACAAAAAGTAACCCAGAAACCCAGTGAAGGAACGCACAAGCGAAATTGTACAGTGCCAACCGAAAGAGCTGCTGCAAGATGCCATGAAGTCATGCTGG
>NW_023417187.1:18637-22286 GCF_002922805.2 Oryzias melastigma | reverse complement strand
GAACAACAACATTAGTTACCATAGCTATGCAGATGACACACAGATATATATTAGACTGACACCAGGAGACCAAGGCCCTGTACAAAAAGAAAAAAAAGTTAGGTACAGCGGTGCGACAGTGTAAAGATGTAGTCTAGAACTCTGTCAATACAAAGCTAGAGATTCATTCACATCAACCTGTGATGATGATGATGATGATGATGATGTATTTGTCTGCAGGTGGATGCAGTAAACATGACTCAGTTGATAAAAAGGTAGAAATACTATAAATGTGTTCCTCTTCCAGTCTAAATGTTACATAAGTGTAGAGAGAGAAAAACTACTCCCAGATTTGAAGGTTTTATAATAGAGTTCTCATCATAACCTTTATTTCACCAGGCAGAACATTAAGAACAATTTCTTATTTGCAATGTTGGCCTGAAATTGTTAAAAATACTTAAAGGAGAAGAAAGAAAGCAAACGTGTTCTTTCAATTTGATAAACATTAATACACCAGAAGCATAAAACACTGGAACTATTTGTGCTTTTTTGATTGATGAATAATTCCCTATCTTGACAATTGTTTGTTTTTGCTGGTACCAAAGTATTCTTTTCTATTAATATTATGGTTATTTCTTACTTGGAATGATTTCATTTTGTTTGCCATGTCCCCATTATCTTTCTGTAGATTCTAATTGATTTCTGATTGACAGATGACATTAGTTATTGATCGTTTACGGACTGCTTACAGTTATAATTTGTATGATGTTCAATAAAGTTCTTAAAAAAAAAGGATGCAGTGAACAACATACCTGCAACGTAGAGCTGAAGCTGCGGGTTCCAGGTGATATCCAGCAGTCTGCGCTGACCACAGAGCTCCTCATTCTCATTCTGGACGATGGTTCCTTCACAGAGTCTGAAGGTTTCTTCAGCAGCAGAAAGTTGTTCTCTGACAGACTCTTTCTGATCAAATGAAGACATGGTTCCTGCAGCTGCAGAAGATCTTCAGCTCCAACAAACACCAAAGTCCTCTGAACAGCAGCAGCTCCGATCATCTGCTAGTCTCACAATCACAGCCACGTTGTCTTTACGTTCAACACGTATTCACTCATTTACGACACTTTAGCTAAAGTGGATTGTTCGGAACCGAACCACGTATCGGTACATCTCTTCAGAAACCTCACAAACGTCCAAACAAAACACCGCCGTCGTCTCAACACAAGCTAACGCAGCTAGCCTGCTAGCGCGGCCTTGTTCTGTTTACTTCCGGGTCAGAAGATGAACGTCACACACAAATAATTAAAAACTAAAACTCATTCTCTTAAAATCATAAAAACGTAAAATAGCATTCTCACTTTTTATTTTATTTTAATTTTCAGCATTTTTAGGAGTCTGGGTTTAGTTTTGAGTTCGTTTCGAATGATGTTCCTCCTATGACCCGGAAGTAAACAGATCGAGGCTTCGCTAGCAGGCTAGATGCGTTAGCTTGTGTTAGGAGGAACGTGGTGCTTTGTTCAGACGTTTTTGGACAGAAAGGATAATACGTAGTTCGTGTCTGAACTCGAAGCATTTCTCAAAGTGTCGTAAATGAGTGAATTCGTGTTGAACGTAAAGACAACGTGGCTGTGATTGTGAGACTAGCAGATGATCGGAGCTGCTGCTGTTCAGAGGACTTTGGTGTTTGTTGGAGCTGAAGATCTTCTGCAGCTGCAGGAACCATGTCTTCCCTTCAGTCTCTGAGAGAGTTGATCAGCGAGCGACTCGCTGCTGCTGCTGAAGAAATCTTCAGACTCTGTGAAGGAACCATCGTCCAGTACGAGCAGGAGCTCTGTCGTCAGCGCAGACTGCTGGATATCTGCTGGAAACCACAGCTTCAGCTCCACCACATAGGTATGTTCACTTCTTCTTCATCTTCCAGAACATTCGGATCCAGGTTCTAGTGGACCCATGACTGTTTCTGGAACTGGTCCAGAACTCTGCGGTCCTCATCATCCCCAGAACCCATTGACCGTTTATAATGAACTGGACAAAGCAAGATTTTGTTCTCAACTTTTTATTTGCAAATTTCCAAATTATCTTTTTCCATTTAGAACATTAAAATCCAAAGCAAAAGGCTAAGCAATATATATATATATATATATATATATATATATATATATATATATATATATATATTAGTGCATATATATTAGGGGTGTGCCAAAATATCGATATCGTGATATTTAGTCCTGCAATCGATTCTGGATGGGTTCTCACCAAGTATCGATATTATATTTTCATTTAAGAGGTTTTAGCGCTGAGCGTCTGAGTCACGCGGCGGAACTATTGCGCAGATTGGCGCGCTGCATCTGACTTTTAATAGCGATGCACACGCTCGTTCGAAAGAAGCACCGGTGAGATTGAGGCTCTGTAGCACGTGTGTGAAGCATGTCTACCTGTCAGCATTTATCATCCATCTGTAGGAGATCCACCCGGTAAGAAGTGAGTTTGTCTGAGCGCTAGAATGACAGCGATCACTTACTTCCTGTTTAATGTGGGAACTGGGCGCGCGCTTCGCAGTTGTTTGTGTACTTCAGGTACCGTCGGAATTTACGTTTTCATGCACTTCAATGTTTAACCTGCTGCTGTACGGTGTAACTTTGGTAAATTTATAATGTGACGTTTTCAAACAATGTAATTACTTGTTGCTAATGTTAATTTAAAGTAATACTTAAATAAAAAAGCAGGATTTGATTTATGAACTTAATTTTAAATGTAATTAAAATAAAGTACATGAATTCACTGTAAAATTAGGGAGTTTTCTAATTAATTGAAGGGCTTAAAATTATATTTATTTCCATTATTATGTGTGTTTTAGGGTGTTTCCTTATTGACTTCTGACTGACCAAATAGAAAAATGTTAAAGATTGGAAAAATAATCTCAAGTAACAGTCTGAGTAAATCAGCCTTCAGTTTTGGATGCTCAGCCCTTTTCAAGTGAGGGAAAAGTGTACAAAAAATTAGGTCAAATTTGAGAGATTGTAAAACATTATATTGATCATCCTTTGGTGTGACGTTCTTTTGGAGGTAGATAGCTGTCGCCACTTGACTTATTTAATTTTTGTTCTGTTTACAACAATTCTGTACTAAGTAGTGTCACTGCTGATCATGTTTACTATTGTTAACATAATCTGACAGATAATTCCAATTCAGTTGTTGTCAATGCTCGTCAAAGACATAGTTTTACTGATTTCAGCAATGTTGCACAAAGTGTCTATAATTTGTTGCACAAAACAAGAAAACTTGTTTATTATAATTGTGTTTAAGCTAAAAAAGATAAATATGGATATATTTTCCCAAAAAACATGTTCTTCGACATAATGTTAGTTATTATAGAGAATTTTTACCAATCATCGCTGTATTGTGATATTATCGATATTGTGAGCCATGTATCGCGTATCGTATCGTATCGTGAGGTATCCAGTGATTCCTAGCCCTAATATATATATATACTAAAATAATCCCCATACTTAAATATAAACAAATACTACCAAACCAAGATTAACAATAAAAATCTATAAATGTTCCATCCATCCATCTTCTTGACCGCTTCCTCCCTTTCGGGGTCGCGGGGGCGCCGGAGCCTAACCCGGCTACTGATGGGCGAAGGCGGGGTACACCCTGGACAGGT
>NW_023417187.1:11358-15064 GCF_002922805.2 Oryzias melastigma | reverse complement strand
TAATAGCTGAACCCCTGGCAACAAAAGTGAGTACACCTCTAGTGAAAGTGTACAAATTGAGCACAATTGATCATTTTCCTTCCACTTTTTTCATGTGAACCATTAGTGTTACACTGTCTCAGGTGTCATCAGTTAGCAGGTGAGTTAAATTTGGTATAAAGCTCTTCTACTCTCTTAACCTGGTCACTGAAAGTTCAACATGGCACCTCATGGCAAACAACTCTCAGAAGACCTGAAAAAACAAAATTTTGCTTTACATAAAAATGGCCTAGGCTATAAAAAATAGCCAACACTCTGACATTGTGCTCCAGCACAGTGGCCAAGATCATCCAGCGCTTTAAGAGAACAGGTTCTTCTCAGAACAGGCCTCGCCATGGTCGGCCAAAGAAGCTGAGTGCACGTTGTCAGCGTCACATTCAAAGATTAGCTTTGGAAAACAGACGGATGAGTGTGTCCAGCATTGGGGCAGAGATTGAAGGGATGGGAGGTCAGCCTGTCAGTGCTCAGACTGTACGCTGCGCACTGCATACAATTGCTCTGCATGGTTGTTGTCCTAGAAGGAACCCTCTGCTAAAGATGATGCTCGAGAAAGCTTGGAAACAATCTGCTGCAGACAAACTAAGGACCAGGATTACTGGAACCATGTCCTGTGGTCTGATGAGACCAAGTAAAACCAATTTGATTCAGATGGTGTCAAGCGTGTGTGGTGGCAACCAGGTGAGGAGTACAATGACAAGTGCGTCTTGCCTACCGTCAAACATGGTGGTGGGAGTGACATGATCTGGGGCTGCATGAGTGCTGCTGGCATTGGGGAGCTACAGTTCATTAAGGGAAACATGAATTCTAACATGTCCTGTTACATACTGAAGCAGAGCATGACACCCTCCCTCCGTAAACTGGGACGCAGAGCAGTGTTCCAGCATGATATTGACCGCAAACACACCTCCAAGATGACCACCGGCTTGCTAAAGTGGCTTAGGGTAAAGGTGATGGATTGGCCAAGCATGTCCCCAGACCTAAACCCCATAGAACACCTCTGGGGCATCCTGAAGAGGAAGGTGGAGGGGCACAAGGTGTCAAATATCCACCATCTCCGTGATGTTCTGATGGAGGAGTGGAAGAGGATTCCACTGATAACCTGTGAAGGTCTGATGAACTCCATGGCCAGGAGAATTTAAGCCGTGCTGGGAAATGATGGTGACCACACAAAATATTGACATTTCACATTTTTACTTAGGGGTGTACTCACTTTTGGTGTAAGGGGTTCAGCTATTATTGGCTGTATTTTGATTTATTTTGAGGGGACAATACATTTACACTGCTATACTAACTTTACACTGACTACTGTTCATTGTGTGATAGAGTCATTTATGCAGTGTTGTCCAAAGAAAAGATATAACTAAATGTTTGCTGAGATGTGAGGGGTGTACTCACTTTTGTGACATAATATATATATATACTAAAATAATCTCAATCTCAATATTTAAGTATAAAAATATACTACTAAACTAAAAGTAACAATAAAAATCTATATATTAAAATAAAATAAAACAAGGAAACAAAAGCATTAATTCAGATAAACCAATTATTGCTTTCTTATTATGCATTTTCTGTAGGGATTTATAAAAAAGCAGGAGATCGTTTTCTCTTTCAGAAAACAACGTTTCTAAGTAAAAAATTCACCTAAGAAAATATAACACAATTTTTTTCTCTATCTCTCTCTCTCTCTCTCTCTCTCTCTCTCTCTCTCTATATATATATATATTCAAAAGAACCAAATTAAATGTTAGGGTATATACATTAAATAAAATAAAATAAATTATTATTGAATGTTTTATTTGTAAAAAAGCATAGTCAATAAAAAGTTTTGAAGTTGAAGTCAAATCAATGAAGTCTGTGTTTATCAAATGAAGTCTGTGTTTATCAAATCACATTTGAAGAGAATTTCAAAACCACCTACAATCTTAACCAAATATGAAGGGATGATAAACCAGTTTGTGTTTGAGAACATTTTTTAATCACTGTGATTTCATTGTGGTGTTCATGACCTTCATCCCGCCCTCCGCTAAAAATTTAACTCTGTCGTTTGTTTGTTATTCCAGATCAAATCTTTCTGTATTTGATTCGTCTTCTTCCTGTTTTTTGTGGGAAATAGCTACTGCGTATGCAGGGAAAATTCATGTTTTTCATGAAGAAACTGATTGAATCAATTTTGAAATAAGGCTGTGACATAATAAAATGTGGAAGAAGTGAGTCGCTGTGAATGCTTTCCGGAAGCTCAGTATTTTGGTCAACATCAGCCTGTGTGATGTCTCTGGGAGCTACTTTCAGCTTCCATTCTTTGACAAACTCCTCACACTGAAGGGCTTTCTGCACCGGTGTTGTGCCGAGGTACGTTCCCCTTGACAGAGTTTGTTTCCTCAATTTCTGGCATCGTTGATTTGTTTTGGAGCACTCATATTTTGTCCCTAAAAGTATTAAAAGAAGGATGATTATGGTAGACTTTATTCCGAGGCTTTTAGGGTTTTTTTTTGGTCATATTTGCATATTTTTCCACATATTCTAGATAAAACAACAACAGCTTTTTGTTTTTAAAAATGACCTTTGTTTAGCTAATTTAGGATAAGAAATATGATTTATGAAAGTGACTTTGTTATGGAGGCATGTAAACAATTAATAAATAGTTATTGATTCTACAGCAAATATTTTAGGGTCCCAGATTCTGGCAGGCTGGATCAGCAGCGACCCGACAGAAACTGTGCCCTCTGTTGTTGTTTTACATAGAATATGTGGGAAAAAAATGTCAATTATAAACTCCTGAAAGCTCCTGAATAAAGTATATTTTAATAATTCACCTCATTTTAACACTGTTTGGGACAGAATATGAACGTTATGATACAAATCAATGATGCTGAGAGCGGGGAAACACATTCTAGCAGGGGAACGTACCTCTGCACAACACCGGGCCATTGGTAAAGCTACAACTGTAGCTAGCTTCTGTCACAGTGACACACTGGATTTAGCCATTTTAGTAAACCTTACCTGCTGTGCAGCGTAGCCTCGTTGTTGTCCTCCTAGCTTGAAAGCGTCTTTTGTCCTCACCAACACAACATTTTTTCCTCCAAAGAACCTGCTCTGGCTCTCTCTCTGAATCCCACTCATCCTCCCGCTCTACTGCCATTGTCGTGATTCTTCCTTTCTCTGCAGAGGCACTGACACAGAAAATGTTGTCTGCCCTCTAGTGGTGAAATGAATGCACTGTACCATTGACACCTGGGTGTATTGCCGTTTTGTTCCTGCAGATGTCGCCAGAAACCACAAAACAAAAAGTATTTTTCCAATGTTCAGCTGCTTTAATAACCATCAATTCTGATTTCTTGAGGGCCACAAAAACTCTTCCCGCAGGACGCACTTTAAGAACCCTGATTTAGAGACAACGCTGTCAGTCCACACTGATGCTATGCTAACGAGCTGTTTCATGGTCTCCTTCGTGAATCACAGAAGTCAGACAGTATTTTCACAGACTGCTTTAAGATGTGACTGATAAATAAAACAATTCATTCATTAAAAACTCTATTTTACGGGGAGTCACGTGACACGCTTGGCAAGTATGGCTGCTTAGGAGCGATCTGCGCCTATCCCCGTGCATCTTTGCCGACATTAATGCAACCAAGAGCTAGGAAACGTGCTTCCCTGACTGGATAAC
>NW_023417187.1:2734-11281 GCF_002922805.2 Oryzias melastigma | reverse complement strand
TGTTTTGTTTAATTTTGTTTCTGTTTTCATTCCATCAACCTTCTTTGATCATTTAACACTTAAACAGAGCTCTTCTGTGAAGTAGCTTCAACAATCAAGTAAAAATAGTTCAACTATCACCTAGAATAAAATGATGTAATCTATTAAATCTAGATGATAATTAGTCATGTGAGAAAGTTTAGTGACTTTAGCTTCAATATTTTCAGAACTATTGAGCATTTTGAACCAAATGTAATGCATATCTTTATCTAAAATTCTTCAAAATGAATGAAGACTTTGTTTTAGAGTGAATAGGATTAAAAATATTAATGACTAGCTGATATCATTAGAATCATTTATTGTTTTTTAAGATTATGTGATTATTTCTTTCAACCTCTCTAAACAACACATTTGTTGTTTCTTGACCACAGTAGTTAATTCTCTGAATTTTTAGTTCTCTGTCAAAGAAATCAAACAGACATATCAAAGAGCAGCTCGGGTCTTAAGAGGTTAAATCACAGATCTAACATATAACACAGTTAGCAGCTATGCAACTTCTGTAGGGTTAAACCTTCCGTTCTCTTTGGGGTCCAGATGACTCCAACCACATATTGATGTGTGATTCCTTCCATGACAAATGTGGACAAAGGTGGACAGGATTTTATGTCTGCCATGGACATTAGTGAAACTCAAAAATCAATGATTAAAAAAAAGTTTAGCGTTTCTTGTGGGGTCCAGGTAACCCCTCTTTTAAGGTAAACGGGCTAAGGAGAACGGAAGGAATCACTTCATACTGCCAGTAGAGATAATTACGCAAGCCATAATTAGCATGAGTGGAAAACCAGCCAAAAAAGATCAAGAGGGAGAAACTTGAAATGACCTCCACATGTAACACCAGTCCTGTTATGAGGGTTTTCTAATTGTTGCCACTGAAGTGCACCTGTTGTTAATTCCATGAACACCAATACAGCTGAAATTGATTAACGAGGCCCTCAGCTGCTTAACCAACCAGAAAATTATCAGACAGGTTTAATTCAATTCATGCCAGGCCCAATAAAAAATATTCCTTTAATTTTTGTGAGCAGTATACTTATCTTGAGCCTCTTCTTAAAAACGCCTAGGGTCTCTGCAGCCCTGAGGCTCTCCGGCAGGCTGTTCCAGAGGTGAGGACCGTAATGATGAAACGAAGCCTCACCATGTGTTTTGGTCCTCTCCTTAGGAACAACTAAAAGGCCGGTGCCGGAGGACCTCAGGGTCCGCATGGGTTCATACTTTAAAAGAAGATCACTTAAATAAGAAGGCCCAAGACCATAAAAACATTTATAAACCATTAAGAGAATCTTAAAATCAATCCTGAAACGCACAGGGAGCCAATGCAGTGATTTTAAAACTGGTGTAATGTGTTCCCGCCCCCTGGTCCTCTTCAGAACTTGTGCCGCCGAGTTCCGAAGAAGTTGTAGATTTGACAGAGACTTTTGAGGTAAACCAGAGAGCAGGGCATTACAATAATCTAAACGACTAAAAATAAAAGCATGCATCAGCACCTCTGTGCTGGCAAGAGAGAGGAATGGGCGGACTCTGGTGATATTTTTAAGATGATAAAATCCTGTCTTATTGACGTTTTTGATATGCGGGATAAAATTCAGCTCAGAGTCAAAAAGAACGCCCAAATTCCTCACGCAGTGAGAAGGATTAAAATTATTGAGCTTGGGTAAAATCCTCTCTTGTCTTCAGGACCGATGATTAAAACTTGTGTTTTGTCCTGATTGAGTTGTAGGAAGTTTTCTGCCATCCATGATTTAATATCTAAAATACAGTTTAAAAGAGTGTTTATAGGTTCAAGGTCATCAGGAGACACGGCGATGTAAAGCTGAGTATCATCAGCATAGCTGTGAAAGTCAACGCCGTGTCTCCTGATGACATCCCCAAGAGGCAACATGTATAAATTAAAAAGTATAGGACCTAGAATTGACCCTGGGGGAACCCCACAACTTATTTTATGGATTCTTGAGGAGCATGTATCCAAACTTACATAAAAATGTCAATCTGGGGGACAGGAGTGGAACCAGTTAAGAACAGTACCTGAGAGGCCAACCCAACTCCTAAGTCTGTCTAATAAAATCTATTTGATTTGGCAAGATTTTACGTCGGATGCCCTTGACACAACCCTCTGTATTTATCCGGGCTTGGGACCGGCACAATGAGACCCTGGCTTGGCCCCCCTCGTGGCTACATTCTTAGTGTATGTCGGATGTCCTACATGAAGGACATCTGACTGATGTGATTTAAAATTTATTTGATACTTAACACTACAAAAACTGTAACTTTCTTGTGTTTGTGTCCCTGCAGACCTCCCCCAGCATCGGTTGACAGAAACGGAAGATCTCTGCAACCAGCAAAGGAACTTCAGAGTGGAACAGAATGATCCAGAATCTACACAGACAAAAGAGGAACTGAAGGAGCTAAAACTTCTACAAATTAAACAGGAGCAGGAGGAACCAGAACCTCCTCAGATAAAAGAGGAGCAGGAGGAACCAGAACCTCTACAGATAAAAGAGGAGCAGGAGGAACCAGAACCTCCACAGATAAAAGAGGAGCAGGAGGAACCAGAACCTCCTCAGATAAAAGAGGAGCAGGAGGAACCAGAACCTCAAGAGAATGAAGGAGAGCAAGAGGAACAAGAACTTCCACAGGTTGAAAATGCTCATAATATGTCTACCTACATGAAAACAAAGTCTGATGAAGGCCCTTATGTCTGTGAAGAATGTGGTAAAAGTTTTTGTTCCTGCTTCAAATTCAGAACTCATTTAAGGACTCACACAGAAAGGGGGCTTTTTTTATTTAAAGAAAGTGACAAATGTTTTAGCGGTGTATCTCATTTCAAAAGACACATAAGAACACAGACAACAGAGAAGACATTTTCTTGTAAAGAATGTGACAAAGGTTTTAGTCGAATATCTCATCTCAAAAGACACATGAGAACTCATACAGGAGAGAAGCCTTTTACGTGTAAAGAATGTGACAGAAAATTTAGCCAAAGCTCTCATCTTAAAATACACATGGCACTTCATACTGGAGAGAAACCTTTTACATGTGAACAATGTGACAGAAAATTTAGTCGAAAATCTACTCTCAAAAGACACATTGCAGTTCATACAGGAGAGAAGCCTTTTACGTGTACAGAGTGTGGCAGAAGTTTTAGTCAGATATGTAATCTCAAAACACACATGACGGCTCATATAGGAGAAAAGCCTTTTACGTGTAAAGAATGTGACAGAAGTTTTAACCGAATATCTCATCTCAAAAGACACATGATAGCTCATACAGGAGAGAAGCTTTTTATGTGTAAAGAATGTGACTGGAGTTTTAATCGAATATGTACTCTCAAAAGACACATGAAGATACATACAGGAGAGAAGCCTTTTACGTGTACAGAGTGTGGCAGAAGTTTTAGTCAGATATGTAATCTCAAAACACACATGACGGCTCATACAGGAGAAAAGCCTTTTACGTGTAAAGAATGTGACAGAAGTTTTAACCGAATATCTCATCTCAAAAGACACATGATAGCTCATACGGGAGAGAAGCTTTTTATGTGTAAAGAATGTGACTGGAGTTTTAATCGAATATGTACTCTCAAAAGACACATGAAGATACATACAGGAGAGAAGCCTCTTACGTATAAAGAATGCAATGCACGTTTTAATTCAATCCAATCCATGAAATCGACTGGGTCCTCACATTCATACGTATGAACGTGGGGGAACAGCTCCTTCCAGGAAGTGTGTACGCTGCCAGCACTGCGCTCAGGTTAAACGCCTTCAAAATACTTTAATTTTAGCATCGACTCTGAGAAGAAGAAACAACAAAGACTCACTCCCGAGACCGGCTCTAGGTTAAAGTCATGAAATGAGACCAGCCACAAAGAGAAAAGGCTGTGCTTCAGTGAACAATTGCATCCAGATATGAAAAGCAGCTTGCGGAAATACAGTATTCCGACTTTTTCACAGGGGTTAATGATCAAAGACATCTGCGAATATGGAAGGGGGGCATTTGCTCCCATCTGGAGAAATTCCAAAATCACCTTTAGAAACAAAAGTTACATACAAGCGTCTTGAGTTGTCTGGGTTTTTGTGTCGAACCAGAAAAGTAATAGAAACATTTTAGTGAAACAGTAAAAAGTGAATAAGCATTGGAACACTGCAACTCGTTTCATTTAAAAATGTTAATGAAATACACTTGTAAAAAGATCTTTTTTTTAATTATGACAGTAAAAATGTACTTTTAAGGAAATTTTATTGTTAGTTTTTTTCTTTTTGGAGATGTTTGTGCTGTTATTATATTGCTAAGGTAACCATAGTCATTATGGTTTATGTTGAGACAATGCTGTCTAAGTGTGTTACCATAAAGACACTAGAAATATTTTTACATGTCTCTAATTCTTTTTTACAGTTTTTATGTGATTTGTGAACATTGTCTAAATATAAAATAATTCTAGTTTATATTTTGTTAAGTCATGTTAGCAGATAATAGTTTTGTGAAGAAAAGGTTTAGTAAACATGTATGTTAACTGGCTCAAAATTTGTATCTCATTTTGAATAAATTTCCTATCTTGATAATTACCTCAGGGTCAGCTGATGTTCTGTTTATTTTAGTGAAATACATGCCCACAGTTTTAGAGATGTTAAGTTGCAGACAGCATTCCTGCAGCCAAGTTGTGACATAAGATATAGTTTTAGTGAGTTTAACAGCAGTGGCGTCTTTGGAGCAGCTGTGAACGAAAAAAACAATTGCTCAAAATAAAGAATTGATGCATTTGAATTTGTGATGATTCTATAATCACGAGTTTCATTTACTGAACTGATGGAAACAAAATATTTAACTTATCATGAAATGCATTCTTTTAGACATTCCACTGAATAGAAATGTGTTGTTTTGAATTCTCAAAGTCAGATTAAATAAAAAAAATGATGATGTTTACTTCTTGTTGGTTGGTTTTTACTATTAGATTTTCGTATTTCATTATATATTTTTCAGATGTTAATTTAATCATTGTGGTTGTAGTTTATGCTGAGACGATGTTGCCTTAGTCTGTGTGTGACCATGACAACACATATTTGTACACAACTCTAATTCTTATGGAGTCTGGAAAGAGCTAAAATTAAATAAATATATGCACCATTAAATAAATAAATAAATGTGTCATTAATTATTCAAAAGTGGCAATAAATAAAAAAATGTTGAAATGTTATTTCAATAAATAATTGTTGAAATGTGGCATTAAAATATTAAAATAGAACATTTAAATATTTCATGACATGTATTTATTTCATTGCCATTGTGGGTTAAGAGATAAGATATACAGTTACATTGTGAAATTAAAAAAGCATTTTCAGTATTGATTTTTATTTTAAATTATGAGTCATAAACACTTTCATAGAAATATTTTATCAAATCATGAAATCAATTAATAAAACATGGAATTTAAAAAATGGACTTTTACTGAAATTTTAACAACTTGAATGGCCATTTGGTTTATTTAATACAGTTTTTAAACAATTGTTGACACATTTATTAAATAATTTAATGGTGTAAATATTTACTTCAATTTGTCTATCAGTTTATACTGGACCATGACATAATGAAATAAGTCATGTTAAATGTAAAACTAGATATAGTTTTCATATATATTTTTTGTGTGTGTGTGAAAACTGAACTGCTATGTATTTTACATTCTTCCTCAGTCCAATATGTGTGTGCTATGTTTTAAAAAATATACAGAATGAGTTTTTATTATTATTATTATAGAGAAATCATTTTAGATTTCTGAAGGGGGGATGCATAAATTCAGAGTCAATTTATATAAGCTTACAAAATACAGTTCATAAAAGCACACACGGTCTATGGATTTTATTTTATTTTTTTTAATGACTTGAAACAATAATAGTGGGACTGTGACTCAAATGGGGACTTGTTAGTCTTGACTTGTGACTTGACTTGGGACTTGACTCCGACTTGAGGACAAAGACTTGAGACTTACTTAAGACTTACAAAACAATGACTTGGTCCCACCTCTGCCGTACAACATCAAGAAACAGTTCTTAGGAAATGAAGGAGGCGACAAACTGAGAGAATATAAGAACTTCAATGTCAGATTGATAAGAACCACCAAAGTTTCTGTGTTTGGCACGAAACAGGTTATGTAATCAGCTCAAACATCCATAAATTCGGAAAAAAAACGTATAAAGAAACTCCAATTTCACTATATGAAGATGAGTTGAGTTGAAGACCTACTGGTCTTTCAATAATTCCAAATGTGTGAACGTGTTAACTTAAATGTGGTGAAATAATCAAAGTTGTATTCACAACCAATGAGTTTTACACTGTGTAATATGCAAGAATAATTACTGAAATGTGAAATGAATCAAATGTTACAAAAGTATGTCTTTGTGTATGTTTTTTTTTATTCTCTAATCACCGCATTTCATCATTTCTATAGGGAGTTTGAAAAATCTGTTTTATCGTCTTGTGTTGTCCACAATCTATTCTTGAAATAAACAAGAGCAGTCAATCAACCAATATTTTT
Source organism: Oryzias melastigma (assembly GCF_002922805.2). Taxonomy (NCBI): domain Eukaryota; kingdom Metazoa; phylum Chordata; class Actinopteri; order Beloniformes; family Adrianichthyidae; genus Oryzias; species Oryzias melastigma. The sequence goes on along the minus strand of NW_023417187.1, from coordinate 4,716 downwards.
TGGATTGCTATGAAAAGCGTACCTCTGTGGCAATGAAGAAAAGGAGACTTCTTATCTTCAGAACATGAAGCTTTATTCACTCATTTGAGGCCCTTTGGGTTTGACGAAAAACAATTAGAATAAATGATGGTTTTGTAGAATTGGTTCGTTTACTTTAATTATTTACATTTTGTTCTTCATCCTTAGATGTAAACAAAACTGAGCAAAAAGATGGTAAAATGTTTCATCTGCTATCAGAGCGGATTATTATCAGAATGACATAACTTTATTGCATATTCATTCATTTATTCATCTTCTTGTCCGGTTCTTCCCTTTCGGGGTCGCGGGGGTGCCGGAGCCTAACCCGGCTACTGATGGGCAAAGGCGGGGTACACCCTGGACAGGTCACCAGTCTGTCTCAGTATTGCATATCGTTTTAAAAGTATTTTTATTCTACATCAAAGTTGTTGTGTTTGTATTCAATAGTCAAAGGAGAAAAAAGATGAAGGAATACTAGAGTAATGATTGAAAATACATTATTACATGTTTAGTTCAAGTAAATCTGCTGCAGCTGCAGGATCTGATCAAACACAAGATGATTTTATTTTGACAGGAACTTGTAAGAGCTTCTTCCAAAAGTAAAATAAGTTAATTTTATAAAGAAAAGCTCAATTGTAGAGATTATTTAAAGCTATATTTTATTAATATATGTCTTAATGGCTACAAAAACATCAATAAATTGTATTTTTCTAACTCTGAGGTGGGACTTTGTGGCTCTTGTTGGATTTTAGTCCATAAGAAACTGGATCATATGGATCTTTTAGCATTAAACCTTGCAGACCCCTGGACTAGATATTGATAATACAAAGGAAGAATTTAGAGTCTGCAGGAAAATAATTCCATGTAGATCCTCCTCCACAAGAAACTTATAAACATCCGAGAGAACCTCTAAAACAGATCAGAGAACAAAAGATACCAGATCAGCTCCTTGTCTTCCTCTACCGGTGACACTTTTGAAATAAAGAGGAAGATTCTGAGGAGATCTGAAGATTAATCTGATTATGCTGTTTTTTAAGGTTACAATTTTTCCCTGGAAAATCATTTTATTGTGAAGTATTTTTAAATCAAAACACAAATATTTGGGTTATTGTGAGCAGGAAGGACCAAAGTACGTTTTAAACTGGCAGCGGACATCTCTATTGGTTTGTCCTAACACAAACAACAACTTATAAAGGCACTTCAACAGAAAAAGAGTTTTTGTTTCTTTTTAATGTGAAGCTCTTTGACGGCTACACAGTAGCTGCTAACTGCTACATGCTAGCGCTGTGATTTACCCCTTTAGGACCCCAGCTGTCCTTTGATATGCCTGTCTTATTTATCTGACAGAGAAATAACAGTTAAGAAAATTAACTACTGTGGTAATAAAACCAAAAATGTGATGTCTTAAGAACTTAAAAAAGAAGCACATAATCTTAATAAATAAAACTAATAAATTAAAACTAATAATGATATCAGCTATTCATGAACTCTTATCAAATTCAAGCTAAAACAAAGTATTTTCAAGAAATTTAAATGAGGTCAGGAATCACATTTGATTAAAAATGTTCAAAAGCTCTAAAGATATTAAAGCTCAGTGTTCTGTTGATATTTTCCTTGTTGCTGATGTAATTTTTAGTTTACAAAATCCCATTTTTCCGCCTAAGGTGTTGCTAACTAGAAACTCTAAAGCAAATTATTTTAGGAGCAGCCTGGAAAATAATTTTAAGAACCCAAAGCAATTCTGGAGGAAAGTGAATACCCTTACAGGCAAATCTACTAGAGCTCCAGAAAATATGATTATCAACAATGAAATTATTAATGACCCACTTGAAATAGCAAATGCCTTTTGTCAGCATTTTTGGAACAACTCTGGAACAACTGGAACAACCTCTCTCCATCACTACGCTCTATAAGATCTTTCCCAGCTTTTAGAAGAGCTCTTTTGGTTCATTTTGAACACACGT
>NW_023417187.1:0-2358 GCF_002922805.2 Oryzias melastigma | reverse complement strand
AGGACCCTCTCGAAAACGAGATGTTTCATCTCAAGAGGCTTTATCCTCCCATTCTTGATTTCAAAATGTTAAATAAATAAATAAATAATTAATTAAGCTAAGTGTCATGGATAAGTGATGTAGTGTTACAATAATTGTAAATCAACATTATAGACAAACGTCTAAAGAGAGCACAGATTGTGCCATTATTATTATCAAGGGGAGAATACGTTCAGTACAAGATATTTAAATGTTGCTATTTAAACTGGATCTAATGTATTTACTTTTTGTTTAGTTTGTCGTAGACTCTTAATATTTGTGTTCACTAAAGCAAAAACTTTCAAACTGAGCTGGCAGTTGATTTATCTTATTATTAAACATTAAATACAAAGCTGTTGACTGTTATTCATTTTATTCTTTTGAAAAATATTAAATGAGAAGGGTCCAGCTGCAAATGAAATTGTAATAAAGACATGCACATATTTAGTTCATTTCAAACAATGCAGCACTTGAATATGGGGGATTCGGTTCTTCACATCCTGGACAGAACTTGGCGAGACTGTCATGGTCGTCCTTGGATGTGTTGGAATTCAAAGCTTACGGAGGTTCTTCCAGCCCTTTGCCATCTCCCTCTTGAACATCTTGTTTGGTGCTCATAAATATTAGATTCATTAAATAAAATTCAAGAACTATCCTGCTACTAAAGCAACCTACCTTTATCGATCAAGTTTTCATGAAGAACTTCAGACGAGCACAAGTTTGAAATAAACTTTTTTTGTATGTTAAGTATAAGTCAATGTAAACTGAATCAAACAAGGTAAATTAACTCAACCGTTATAACAAACAAGTAAAACTAAACACTTAACTCTTAAAAATAGATTAACAACTTGAGCCAGCAGAATCTCTGCCTGCAGCCTCGTCTTTCCCTGTTTTTTTAGGATGTTGATTTGGATCTGAAAAACAACGAAAAAATCCAATTATACCTGGTGACAAAACAAAGAATGCACTGCTTTGGTTTCTACATTCAAAGTGGAATTTTGACCAAAATCCCCTAAAAGATGACTTATATTTCACAAACAAAATAGAGAATCTTACTTCTGGGAGCATGACATCAAAAACGTAATCCAGGAGCTGGATCTCCCCTTTCTGGATTAAGAAGCCGACTCCTGTGGCCTCCTCAATGGCCCTCAGTATCTGAAAAATCTGACGAGAAATAGAGAAATATCAGAACAAATAATGTATGGACACACACACACACACAACTGATGAGATTTTAAAATACTGGTCATTCATACCGCTGGTCATTTAGGGTCCTCAGCTTCAAGTGCTGTTTCAGTGGTCATGAGGACATTGGGTTCTGCCACGGGTGCATTCTGTTGGAGCGCACTTTCCCTGTAGTCCGGTCCTCAAGCAGAGCCTGAAAGTGCAAAGTGTGAATATGTAAAAAATACAGGATTTAGTTTCTATCATACCATGCTCAATTACCTTTATCACATCGCCAGGAGAGAGGGACAGAATCTCTCCCTCTTCAACAGGATTACCAAACCTGCAGATGAAAAATCAGAGTGACCAGACCTTTTTTCCCCCTTTGCATTATTGTTCTTACATTGTTTTATCCAGAAGACAAATATTTTTCTCTAATTATATCTAAAAGTGAGCCTATTTGTGATAAGTAACACCGTCAGGCTAGTATTTTCATAAAATGTTTAATTTATTTAATGTTTAATTGATTTTTAAATTACCAACGAAGCACAAATATCAAGGATTGAAGCTAAGTTGTATTTACCTTTCAGGTTGTCACTGCAGTCATCCTTTGAACGTGGCGACTCTGTTGAAGGAGGTGATCTGTTGCTGAGAGAAGAATGGATGTTTCTGGAATATGGTTTATGGAATAGTAGCGACTGCGGCGATCAGCTGTTAAATATACAGTTGTTGGATCTCTGTTTCGGATACCCGATCACCCAACTATCGGAAATCAAATCCAGATGACGCAAATCAAATCCAAAACTCTCCACCGTCGCAAATATTGGTGGCAAAGAGGAAGTGACGTAATATACATGCGCGTGATTAGGGCGTGGTTAAAGGGGATCGGGGACTGACTGTTGCTGCATTTTTTGTATGCGGAAGCAAACCGGTTGCACCACCCTCCCGCATGCGCGAACCAAACGTCACTTCCACTAAAGCATTTTCCGGTCTTCGGACGGTAACAACAATAATAACCTCGTAGGATGTTAAAATAGCTTTTCAAATGTTTATCATAGTGAAAACATTCACTTAGTGTTGAAAAAACCAAAGGAAAAAGACACGTTAAGGATCAGGACCTTACGATCTTGTACACTGAAAAAAAAAATCTGTTGGATTTACTTAATTCAATAGTGG
>NW_023417186.1:19575-22038 GCF_002922805.2 Oryzias melastigma | reverse complement strand
GTATTTAAAATTAAACTTTTAAGTTAAAGTCCCATTAACTGTCACGCTCCTGAATGTGTAAATATGTTCTCCACATTTGACCCATCCCCTGGTGGAGCCGTGAGCTGCAGAGACAGCAGCACTCAGGAAGCATTTGCTTGTTTAACCCTAACCATAACCATAATCCTAACCTTAACCCTTTACTCTGGGTCAGTGCGACTGAGAAAAAAGTTTAGCACTGCCTGCAGGTTTCTGGAAATTTACGTACGTATAGATACTTTCTTATTGAAAATGGGATGGAATTGTAATAATATAATTATATTTATTTTTTTTTTGTTTTAATGTGTTTTAAGTTGTTGAAGGTGAATTTGCAGAAATGACAAGTTTGGAAAGCAAAGTGAAGTAAATTTTTTTTTTTTTAAATTAGTAAAATCTTTGCGCGTTATTCATATGATTATACTTAGTAAATTTAATTAAAATGCTTTATCTTTATTCTATATTTTGTTGACTAAATATCTACTCTAATTTAGTTGACTAAAATTAATAGAATCAACATGACTAAATTGCGACTAAAACTAATCCCTATTTTAGTCAAGACTATGACTAAAACTAAGTTAAAATTCTCTGTCAAAATTAACACTGAATGATATCATTCTGTTTGACTAATGTAAGAATGTTGGGGACAGAGCAACCAAAAATCAAGACAGGATTAAAAAAAACATGAAAAAAAGTTTATTATTGATTGCTTGAAGATGTTTTAAATAACCACACTGGCCCCTTAAAAGAGGTCAACTAAACAACAAGGAACCTCAGTAACATGAAAGAACCCTGTAACAAAGTAACATGAACAGAACTGACCTCACTTATTGGACACTAAAGGGGAACATATATAGTGGGAGATCAAACCACTCAAGACACACAAGGAGGAACTGAAAAAGACAAACTTTAACTATAAACAATATTCAAACACATTAATTTAACCTACTAAATGTAAACTAAATCTAATATAGCACCTCAAATGCCAATTTAAGACCAGAATTACTCTAGGTTCAGAGGAGCAGTGTATAGGCTAATAAAATAATAACCACAGACCACAATAATGACTTTAAACTATTTGATTATTTATAAAAGAATAAGACATAACAAAATACCTTCAAGTGCTAACATAAACGTGGAAAATTAAAACAGAAACCCAAAATAAAAGTTGTGCACCATAAGCTTTTTATCTGTAAAAAATTAATGTGGTTAACCTCGGGGCTGGTCAAATTTGACCTTGCAAGGTTTTGATTCTCTTTTTTATTCCTTTCACTTAAAACTGTGTTAGTTCAATTAAACTCTCTTTTATATTACTCTTAAAATTAAAGTTCACCTTATATTTAAATGTCCTAATTTAAACCTTTAACACAATTGTACCCGTTTGGTTCACAAAATGAAATAACCAAAACATACAACTCATTAAATCAAAACCATATTTCAATAAAGTAAGAAAAGAAAGTTCAAACTAAATATAAGAGGAGAGTCTGTACCATCCTTAGGTAATGTTTTTTTAAGGAGGTTCCAGGTGACTCAGCACCTGTGGAAAAGAAGTAGGTTGTGTCCTACCACGAGTTTTCTAAATGTTCAGTTTCTCTCCTGTAGCAAACAGGGTTCCAGAAGACTCGTCAGATGCAAGTGTTCAGACTCAAGTGGGTTGGCTCGCCATCAAAGTACTTCTGTCCTCTGTGGTGTGCGTGAACTCGAACAGATTCACAATGGAGGTGAATCTCATGAACGGAAAAAACCTGAACTGTCATACAAGTGCAATATATAAAATAAAAACACACATAAACATCAGTCTTTGCACTTAATTACAGGTCACACTAACACACACTGTACAGTGTGAAATGCTGCTAGCTCACACGAGGGTTAGCATGCTAACAGGACCTCGTGGCTCGTTAGCACGGCTCAAAGTCGCTCAAAAGGGCAATATAACAGTAAAATAAGGTCATTTCTACTGTAACCACTTTACAACATTAATTAAAAATACATTTTAGTCTAATTCACATTCTTACAGTGACCCAAATTAAAAGGAAATATTAACTCACTAAAGCATTTTATCAATGTAAAATAAAAATAGACTCCAGCCGTCTGGGAGGCAATATCTGACAAAGAGATGAAGGTACCTTTCTTTTCTTTCATAAAAAAAAACAGCGGGGACAACTCGGTTGCGTTTTTTTTTTTCTCCAGTCGATTCATCCAGCTTTAATGCTGACCTAATCACATATCCCTCCGCTGAAACTCAGCTTCACAGATAACTCATGTATCCCTCCGCAGAAGTTCTGCACTTCAGTACAAAGCGCCCTCTACAGGATGAAAAAAACACTTTAAACAAGGTCTAGTAACCGGGGTTACACTAACATACAGTGACATTTAAGAAATTGATGAAAGTAACTAGAAATTTAATAAAATGCTAATAATCTATACAAACAAATAGCCCCCCCCCCC
>NW_023417186.1:9781-19563 GCF_002922805.2 Oryzias melastigma | reverse complement strand
CGGCCATAGAAAAGTCCAATCAGCTGCTTGCTGTCATGGTTGATTTTTATGGAGTGATTTGGAGTGATGGAGTGAACATATTGCAATCAAAAATCACAGTTTTGAGTTCCAATTTTTCTAAATTGCAAACCAAATGTAAAGTGTTAAGAAAAAATTTCATAATTTGTAAATAAAAATATTTAATATTTGCTTTCAAAAACTTTAAAAAATATATTTTTGCATTTGCAGCACAAAGGTTTTTAGATGCATAGTGTCTCTTCTTGCTCTTTGCCCTATCTTTGATTTTGCGTTCAAAATGTGATCTTAGTTCTACTTGTGCCACCCCAAACAGCCTGCTGATTGGTCTAGATTCTATCCAATCAGGTGTCTCTGCCTCGCATTGCCATGCTTGGAGACTGAGGCAGACTTTGGACTTTCTGTTGGCGAGTCTGTTCATCAGAATTCTACAATCTTCAACCATTCTAGACACTTTCTCTTTGAATAGAACTCAGAAGGAGCAGCAGAGCTCAAATATACAATAGGTTTCTGGATTTATTCATGTTAGTGTAGCGACCAGCGTGTTTAAAATGTCTGCAGCAGAAAAAAACGTCTCAGCATCATCTCTGTGCAGCCTCACATTACATTATGATTCTGATTTGTATGAATGAGTTATAGTTATAGAGCTATATATTTTTGACACACTGGAGCTTCCAGCTTCTCTTGGAAGAATGTTCTGCTGAACATGGTGACCTCCTTCACTCTGAGGTCAGAGTACTCAGCAGAGACAAAGTTCTGCAGCACTTCCTCTCTCTGCTCAGTGAAATCAAGGATTTCATGGAAATGAGGAGAGAAGATACTTCTTTACTGAGAGACACAGTGGTTGTTGGATCTGGGTTATATGTGACATGATCAGAGCTGTGAAGACCTTCAAAGTAAAGCTCAGTTTGTACATCCAGCAAATCAGAAAGTAAAGATTTCATCTCTTCCTCTCAGTATCAAAGATGCTGGAAGTTCATTCAGGGACAGAAACAGTTCTTCATGTTCACAGATATTGTGATGTCTGTCCAAGCTGGTAGAAGAGTTTTCAAACAGATTCTGTGACTTTGAGAAACTGGAGCCTGTGTGACATTTATTGTGAAGCTTTTCTGGATGTGGACATCAGTGAGTTGTCAGGACAGATGCTGACCTGTTCTCTGTTGATCCTGTGGAGATGGAAGTCCTAAATCTCCACAATGATGTTCAGATCAAATCTCTACAGCATTCTCAGCACTTCTGGAGTTTAGTGCAGCCAGAAAATGATCCAAATCTCCAGCAGGCTGCTCTGAAAATGGCAGCATTATTTGGGTGGACATTTCTTTGTGAATCTGCCTTTTCTGACATGAATGTCATGAAGTTCAGAACCAGACTGACAGATGAACATTTCAATGACTCCATCAGAGTAAACCTCAGTGGATCCACTCCAGCTTACAGCTCTGGTTGAATCTATGCAGGACCAGACTTCTCACTGACAGAATCTGATGGGAGAGTTTTCAACACAAAATGTCTTTTGTTTTAACTTCACTGTTTTCAGTTGTTCAATGTGAACATTTAGAATGTAAATCAAAACAACTAAACATAAGTAGATCTTCAGCTGTTTCATTATATAAAGTATCTCAGTGTGTATAAAAGGTTGGAGACTCCTGCTTTAGATGAAGTCCACATGCAGACTAAATCAGTGTTAGAATGGAGTTCTATGGAGAAAAACTGTAATGATCCATTTAATCTACTGTTTATGAATCAGAAACAACTTCAACAAATCAGCAACTTTGTTTCATTGAATATTCATCATCTATAAAATATCCACTGATATTTTCCAACGTTTGTAAAACTAAATTTCTTGTAGCAGCTTTTTATTTTAAAGAACTTTTTTTTTCTTTTTTTAATGAACGAGAGCCTTAGAAATATTAAACAGCAACTTTGACCCGTCTGGACAAGTTTGTAAAAAATATTGTCTGACATTAAACTGGTCCATAATCTAAAAAGGTTGAGGACCACTGTCCTAAAAGACTTCTGGGATCAGAGAGGAACTTTGGGAGCAGCAGAGAGAGAGAGAGGACTCCACCAGAATCCACTGATGAGATTTGAAGTGAGATTCTGTGATCTCCTGATAAACATAGATTCAGTTCTGTAATGATGTACCAGACCATAAAATGACTAGAAACTGACTTTAGAACTGTCTGCAAAACTCCAGAACTGAATCAGATCAAGCACTTAGACCAGAGAATCTAGAAAAGCTCTACAGCTGTTTGAAAAACTGATGATTGTTTGATATTTTCCTCATCAGTTGAGTTGATTGTGTGATGATGATTGATCTGAAACTGATCTGTTTCAATAATGATCTTGTAAATCTGATCAAACTCTGTTTACTTGCTGGAACTCCAGCTGTCATCACTGCTCCTGAACACACTTTTCTGTCTTATTTCAGGCTGGAGTACTGCAGTTTGTCAAAGATCAGCTGTGAAATTCTGGGTTTAGTTCTGAAGAGCAACCCGTCCAGACTGACAGACCTGGACCTGAGCTCAAACAGAATCCAGGATTCCGGATTTCTTCATCTGCGTGGTTTTCTGGAGAGTCCAGACTGCAGACTGCAGACTCTGAGGTCAGTAAATGAGCTGAACTCCCTGAAGGATGAGAAGAAGGTTTCAGGTGAAGAACTTTCTGATGTTTCACTGGAAGATTTTCTGAACATTTTCTGGATCACAGCTTGGAGTCAGTTCAGCCGTCTGATGAATTTCTCTGCAACCTTTATTAACGACTGTCAACTGTCTGTCAATCAAACATTGTGCTGCACTGTCCTTCATTGGAGTAGACTGTCAGAGAGCCAGGCTGGCAGTAATGACAGGTGGAGCTCAGTCACACCAGTAAACTGCAACAAAGATTCATTATCATGAAGAGTAGAGAATTGACTTCTGTTTGACTAATGTGAAAATGTGGTGGGCAGCAACAGCTGTGCTGTCATGGTTGATTTCTATGGAGTGATTTTTGTATCACCATATTGCAAGCAAAAGTCACAATTTTAAGATCTAACATTTTTTTTTTTGCTTTCAAGAATATTTTTTTATTTGCAGCACAAAGGTTTTTACATGCGTAGTGCCTCCTCACACTCTCGCCCTATCTTTGATTTTGTGTTAAAATTTTTCTCTGTTTTACGTTTGTACCACCCCAAACAGCCTGCTAATTAAGGCCGGATCTAGGCATGGGCAAGGGGGGCAATGCCCCCTAAATGCCAAGACTTCCCCCCTAAACGTGACGCCATGCAAAAAAGAGAGCACTCACTGCTCCATATCCACCTCATTCCTAGCCCCCATGAGCCTTTGCATGAATTATGGGTGAAACTTCCGGTAGACGCCGGAACTCGCATGTATTTACATTACAACTGTAGAGCCGACAGCACAATTCCTTTTGTTTTGGATCTATAACTACATATAAATGTGGAAACACCAGCTGTCATGTCTTAAAAGAGACGACGTAACAACTCCGGTGCTGCTAAAATTGAGGGATTGGAGGATGACCGTAAAAACATAACATTTAGTAGCATTTTTAGCTACTTTCCCAAATCAGCTGCGGCAGGTGGTGAATCTATGAACAATCTTAAAAGTTCACATCATAATTCTTTATTAATGCCTATTTGTGCTAAAAGTTCACATCATAATTCTTTATTTATGCTTATTTTTGCCAGAGTTAGCACACAGTGCTGATCAGTTGTAACGTTATCTCTTCACGTGCTTGTGTTTACATGCTGTGATGAGGGATGCATCACGCGGTGAAGCTTTTGCCCGTTTCATGTTTTAACAAAGTCAGCTGCAGTTTAAACAGGTAATTTTTGAATAGCTGATACCAGGAGATGCAGCGATATTTAAAAAAAAAAAAAAAACACCAAAAATGTTTTTCCTGAGAGATAATAAAACAATCAACATTCCACATTACTTTCAGCAGCTGCTCGAGCAAAGCGCTCCGGCTCCGCTCACATTGCAGCGGCGTTTGCGGTGGTCTGCTCATTACGTGGATCGTGAATAATGAAAACGAGTCATGTGAAACATTGATGGTTTTATCATCTGTCAGTAAATGTGACGAATGTCGAATATGAAACTAACTTAACCGCGCTGCTGTCAGGTCTCTGCAGTACCCGGCGTCTCCTCTTCTCTGGTGTTCTGGAGTAACCCGACCATAATGTTGGATACAGATTTTCCTCCGTGTGTACATTATCCACGAAATGAAACGAACATACATATAATGTAGGGCTGTCAGATTTGTCGCATTAATTACGCATCAATTTGACATTCGCATGATGCCGACAATTTTTTTGACGCATTAATCGCGGATTTTCTCATATGTGCCTTTCCACACCGCATAGGCGTCCCTCATCGCCCTCTAACTCACCAGCTGCTCTCACTAGATCACAGGCGGGTCTCCAACAACCGAGCTGCTAGCTAGAACCGGCCCGGCACTATACCTAGAGAGCCCCAGCACCCTACTGACCCTGCCCTCTTATGGAGGGTGGGGTCCGAACACTTTTTTTCCTAACCCGGCTGCGGTCCGCGTCCAGTACCACGTCTGGTGGTACCATAGACTGTATATAAAATACTTTTACAGTCTATGGGTGGTACCGGCTTGCGTCCGGTGTCGCGTCCCGAGAGCTGCGAACCCCCGACGTACTGAACAGCAAGAGCACCGGGGGGCGTTTTAAATGTTCTGGAGGTTCAAGCGTGATCCAGCTCCAGCATAGCGGTCTGTCTGCCGGCATATTCATGGTGTGAGCTCCGCTGGACACGTCGCTGCATCGAGCTGCAGCCAGAGAACGCTGCGGCAGTAACAGACTGTCAAACTATCCACAGTGTAACCATAGCAACAACGCCAGCAGGGTCTCCTCTGCTCTTTTATTAAAGGGAATTCTGGCTTTCCTTAGAAAATCGTCTCCTCTGACTCGGCTCACTAAAAACAGCCAACCCTTAGGCTTCAAGTCACCTCTTTAAATTCTGTTGTTGCTTTAATTCATTTATTACCAGCAATACTATAAAATGATGCACACAATGAAATGTTAACACTAAAAACTATGTTTTCTGTGTTTTATATAAATAAATATTTATTTATTCTAGGGCTGTCAGATTTAGCGCGTTAAAAACGAGTTAATTTGACATGTGCATGACGGCGACAATTTTTTTGACGCAATAATCGCGGATATTCCATAGACTGTATATAATGGCGGGACCTCATAGCTCGATAAGTCCATTATTTTTACAGTCAATGGGATTTTCTCATACGTGCCTTTCCATACCGCGCGCGCGGGCATCCCTCATCGTCCTCTAACTCACCGGCTGCTCTCACGAGATCACGGGCGGGTCTCGAACCACCGAGCTGCTAGCTAAAACTGGCCGGCGCTAGGACCTGGAGAGCTCCTGCACCCTAACCCGGCTCCGGTTCGCGTCCAGTACCACGTCTGGTGGTACCGGCTCACGTCCGGCGCCGCGTCCCGAGAGCTGCGGACCCCCTGACGTTCCGAACAGCAAGCGCACCGGGGGACGTTTTAAATGTTCTGGAGGTTTAAGCGTGATCCAGCTCCAGCATAGCGGTCTGTCTGCCGGCATATTCATCCGTGAGCTCCGCTGGACACGTCGCTGCATCGACAGACTGTCAAACTGTCAAACTATCCACAGAGTATCCCGCTTTTCTCAGTCTTTAATGTTTTAAAAAAACAAAAGTTAATTGGAAGTTATAAACCTCTATTTCATTTATTACTGCAGTTCAGAGGAGGGAAAGATTTGGTCCTGACACAAAATGAACATGAAAGTGTTATGGAAATTTTATTTTTGATGTTTTTTTTATTTTATTTTACTAAACGTTGATTTCAGTTTTGAATTTAAAATGCCCTTCACTTGAACTTAGGCTTTTGTTAGGCATTTTATGTTACTGCCTTTTATTGTTAAGAAATGTTACAAAATACAATGTTACAAAGTGAAGTATTTCTGATGAAAAACTATTAATTTTGTCATTCTTGTTTTCATAATTAATGTAAAACTGCTAAATTCCACGAAGCACACATTTTTTTCCTAAAAAAAGGCCACATATTAATATGCGATTAATCGCGAGTTAACTCAGGACAATGCGATTAAAAAAATTAATCGCCTGACAGCTCTAATTTATTCACATAAAATGTAAAAAATCTATTTTCACATCTACAGGTGGGAGCTATCACCACTTTGCCAACATACAGATTCTAAAATCTGCAATGATAAATATCTATTCAGGCATTTCAATTGTTAGAACTTTAGATATAAGTATAAAAAGCTAGATCGCCTGTTAAATCCACCTTTCTTGACCAAAAACAAAAGTATTTCGTTTTTCTTCCCCTGGATGTGCAGCGGCTTTAACGTTTGCCGGTATCGCTACAGGTGCACTCGGCTTTCTCTGTCTCTTCTGCTGCGAGTGAAATGAGCGGCAGTTTATAGAGAAAGACAATATCTGAGACCGACTCATCAACATTCTCTTAAGGCCACAAACACCGGATGAGTGAACAGACTTATTAAAAATCCCGCAATGAATTCAAAACTGCAGCAGGTGGACTTACATTGAGAAACAGACAGTTATTTTTCAGTCATTTTATATGTCAGAATAATCATTCTTCCTCTGCTGCTTTCTGATTAAGTTCTTTTTTCTAATCCTTATTTTTTTTTTAAAGATTTTTTTTCCATTATCACAAGTTATTTGAGTTATAAATTGACCAATCAGATGGCTCAATAAGCGTTTGTGGGTCTGACGTCGACCGTCTGGGGGGGTTGATTGACAGATGATGGGTAGCCAATGGGAGCAGACTTCATCAATGGGTCCGTGAAGACCTTTTAACACCTACTTTACAATTCAACAATGTACCAATTGTTGTAGAAAAATGTTGAATCCGATGGAGGAACAGACGCATTTTAAGATTAACACAAGTGTTTAATAGCAAAATCAGAAAATACATGCGGTGCACGCGAGCGTGTAGGGAAGTGCTTTCATAGAGGGGTTCCGACGAACTGACAAAATGTAAGCTTTTTATAGGGCTGATCAAACCACCTTCAGGACAATGCTACCTGTCACATGTCATGCCCATATTTGGTCAGTCAGAGGCCTTTGCTTCCTGCGTTTGTCTTGGGGTCAACGTGTTATCTATGTCTTAACAACTCCTGGTGAGGAGGAATGTCATGTAAGGAACCATTTAGGACATATCCTGCCCTCCTGCTGATCAGTATTCTGCCCTCCTGCTGGGGACAGTGTATCGTAAACCCTTTCATCAATTTCTTTCACAGAGTCACTTCCTGAGTTGGAATTCTAGGCTGTTTTAAATACATTCACAGGCATATGTTAGTGAGCACACTTGGTTGTGCTCACTAACACATGCCTGTTGTTTTCCTCAATGGAATGTACCGATGCAGCAGTTTGAAACAACCAGAGACACATGCTGTTGTCAGGGATGGTGGTGTAGGACCCGAGAGCTGGAGACAAAACATGGTGGCAGAAACTAAAACATTTACTAAAAAACTCAAAACATAACAAAACCAGGAAGACAAACCAGTGACAAAACAGATGACCTGACAATGAGAACTGAAGACCAGACAAATAGGCTGAGGGCAATTAACTAAACGAAGACAGCTGTGGATGATTAAACCTGAGCATGGGACTGACAGAAAGCAGTTCATGACAAAACTAAAGCACTGGAACATGACAGTACCCCTCTCCTAAAGGGCAGATCCCAGATGCCTAAACATCTGTGAGGAGGGGACCTGGAGGAACAAAATACACAAGTCCAGAAGATAGGGCTCCTGCAGCCAGACTGATGTGAGGGGTATTGGAACCCCTCCAGGGACAGACGTGGAGAGGAGCAGTTCCGGTGACTCTTCCCAGAGACAGGACACATGAAGGGGAGCAGTCCCAGCAACCCTCCTCCAGAACAAGAAACAGCCAAGGGGGGACGAGCGGTGACCATCCTCAGGGACAGGAAGGAGTGGCCCCGGCGACCCTCCACAGGAACAAAACAGATGGCCCCAACAGTCCCCCTCAGGAACGGATTAGGTGGATGACGAAAAGCATGACGTGAAGACGGCTACAGGAAACCCCATCTGGCATGGCGTGGTGTTGAGTGGCATGCAGGACCCAAATGCAGGAGACAAGACATGGTGGCAGAAACTAAAACATTTACTAAAAAACTCAAACATAACAAAACCAGGAGTACAAACCAGTGACGTAACAGAACAGAACAGATGACCTGACAATGAGAACAGAAGACCAGACACTTAAATAGGCTGAGGACAATTAACTAAACGAAGACAGCTGTGGATGATTAAACCTGAACATGGGACTGACAGAAAACAGTTCATGACAAAACTGAAGCACTGGAACATGACAGCTGTCGACATTTTTAGATGAGGATTTAGTCTCTAGAAATAGATTTCACGTCTGAGGTTATGAGTTTGGACTTTTTTGTTTGTTTAATGTTCGTTTTTCTTTTTTTCACTGTTTTGATTGTAGCTTATAAATTATGAGTTGCGTATATGCGCATAAAATCACCAACCAAAGTTTCATATTCGCAGCACTTTTCCAGCTTAGCCTGAATTAGACGCAGCCGTCTGAGGAGCGCGAGACAAACTTGAAAGGACCTGGTCGTGTTTTCAAACAGAAAAAAGATCCAGCTGTTCACTTGTTAGGATGGTTATTTATTTTAAATACCGCTGAACGCGCTTCTCACCTGCATGTGATCAGACTGTAAAGTGGCCGCATGTAAAGAGACGAGCTGCTGCGGCGCGCGCGCGAGGTGGACACGCGCCGGTCTGCAGCGGCGTCACCCAAATGCTCCTTTTAGCTCAACAAAAAGAAATAAATGTAAGTAAATCCAAAAGGACCGCTGACAGAATCAAATGTTGGAATGTTTCTCCCTCAAAGGCTTCAACAATGACTTGTACAATTCTCCTGTTATTGAAGTAGAAGCTGTTTACATCCGCGGTCTCGTGGTCGCAGCGTGGAAAGAGGCGGACGGTTGCAATAAACTCAATCCTGATTGGCGACAGTACTTCCTGTAGATTCGATGACTCAGCTATGACTCAGACCAATGGTTGCAAATGGCAGTATCCGTTTCAGGAAGTGACGGTGAAAGCGGCGGCCTACTTTCGCGAGGAGAGGTGGTAATGCATTTCCAATGGGGGAACCTCATTGCTTCGCTAAGTCCATTATTTTTACAGTCAATGCTCGATACAGTGTCGAGCTGTCTGCTCGAGCAGAACATCTCAACTAATAACTAAACACATATAAGTGTCAAAACATGCTTATTATAAATAATTAAAAGGAAAAACTCAAAAGAATACATAGCTAAACCAGAACATTAAAATAAGTAAATAAAAAGTAAGATATATATACATTGCTTTAAGTGGGCCGGTGTAGGTAGCATATGTGCTTGGCCTGTCAGATCAGCTCAGGGGCTTGCGAGGTCACGCAACTGTAACAAACGAGTTGGCTAATTTTCAGATTTTCTGTACTGAAACTGATGTTTACAATACAGTTAATTTTTTAAAAAAGAAAGGAAAAAAGTGTTGAGATCTGATTGGGTTATTATTTATTATTTTGCATTGACAGCTCCTTCACTAACGTCTGCTCTCCTCAGTGTTTGTGTAACGGAGCAGAAAGTGAGTGCTGCATATTCTAGCGGGACTTCATCCGTTCCGTGCGACCAGTTCAACATTGGCAGGATGTATTTAGAAAAAAAAAAAACGTGCGAATAACTACTTCCTTTTTTTTTT
>NW_023417186.1:9515-9747 GCF_002922805.2 Oryzias melastigma | reverse complement strand
CATAACTAAAATATATAGTTATTGTAGTAGTTTTAAGAGAGATTTTGCATTATAAAGTAAATGTTATTTTGTTTGTTAATGTGAAAGTTGATTCCTAAATGTGTAATGTCCAGCATTTATAAGCTAAGAAGGCTAAATAATAGTGAAAAGCAGTATTTATTTTGTTTACATTACAGTTACTGAAGCCAAGGTGAATTAAAGAAATGTAAATACTGAATGTTTCTTTTGAAAT
>NW_023417186.1:2821-9421 GCF_002922805.2 Oryzias melastigma | reverse complement strand
TGCGCCAGCCCCGAGCCGATCTGACAGGCCGAGCACATCTGTCTGTCAGTAGGCTGATTTCTAAATGTTTAATTAATAAGAATATTTCTACAAATGTAGTTATTTGACCCTTAACTGATCATAAGACTATTAGTATTTCTATCACGCTCTCCTCTTATTTGACTCAAAAAGCTGTAATATGGAAACGTAATAATTCTCTTCTAAAATTTAAAGAGATAAACTCACTTATTCCTAACATAATTAAACATTTTGGATTAAGATAAATTTAATTCTAATTGGGAATTATGTAAATATGAAATGAGTAAATATTTTAGGCAATTTGGTAGCATCCTAGCAAAAAATAAAAGAGCGGAAGAGAAAGACACTCTCTTTAGGCTTTCTTCTTTATCACAAAACACAGTTCTGTCCGACTCTGAGAAATGTGAATATCAAAGGCTTCAAGATAAATTAGATGATATTTACAAATCAAAGGCCCAGGGTGCATTTATAAGATCTCGTGGTAAATGGATAGAGGAAGGAGAACAAAACCCGTCGTTAATGCACAGATTTCTTTCATGAATTGCTGTTGCTGACAATAACGTATGACGGCTAATTCAGCTTCCTTCACATCCTTCAGTGTTAGGAAGTCAACTTTGTTAGTCGTTTTGTCTGTCTAAGGTCTTCAACTGCTTTCTCCAATGTCTCTTTTCAAATAGAATGGATTTCAATCTGAGAATCCAGGCAACTGCAGTTGTTAGCTTGCTCCAATCAGAAAAATATGCAATCAATTTATCTGTGGGGTTAAACGCATCACAATCACTGATTGCATTTACAGTTTCTTCTTTCCGGACCTCTTTGTCATTAGAATCCACGGAAAACCTAGTAACTGATGTTGGTTTTTCACTTTCATGTGTCCAAAGTAATCCAGGTCCTTCAAGCTATACATTGTCCTTTAAGAAGTTTGAAGCTTTCATTCCTCTTGAGGCTTTGTCTGCAGGATTATCTTTGGAGACAACATGCCTCCATTGTGAGGGTTCAGATGCTTCTTTTATAGCAGAGATTCTGTTTGCCACGAAAGTGTGAAAGCGCTTGTTCTCATTGTAAATATAGCTCAACACAGAAGTACTCTCTGTCCAGAAAACAGAACTTTCCAGTGGGATCTTTAATTCTCTTGTCAGCATTGCATCCAATCTAACAGCAAGAACAGTTGCCGTTAGTTCCAATCTGGGAATTGTTATGGGTTTTAATAAACAGTAAAGAACTGCAGGACATTCTATGTCAACTGAACTCCTCCTCCTGCTGTTTTTATATTCTGCCCACAAGCTTTTTCAAAAAAATTTCAAAGATCCTGGAACCAGCCCTGCTCCAGATTGTCAACTTGTCATTAACTTCTGGTGTTTTCCCAGAACCACTGAAAACAGCTGTAATCAAACCTCTACTAAAAAAGGACAGTCTAGACAAAACTCAAATGAACAACTACAGACCGATATCAAACCTGCCATTTTTAAGTAAGATCATTGAAAAAGCTGTTTTCCATCAGTTAAATGAATTCCTAATAAAAAACAACTGCTATGATGTCTTCCAGTCCGGCTTCAGACAGAACCACAGCACTGAAACGGCTCTGACCAAAGTGACTAATGACATACGCTTGAATACAGACAGTGGAAATATGTCAGTGCTAGTTTTACTGGATCTCAGTGCTGCGTTTGATACAGTCGACCACGCAATTCTACTCAGACGACTGGAAAACTGGGTGGGTCTCACTGGGCCAGTACTAAACTGGTTCAAAACGTACTTAGAAAACGGGAAATATTTTGTGTCAATTGGTAACTTCACTTCTGAGCCAACAGAAATTACATGTGGAGTGCCCCAAGGCTCCATCCTGGGACCACTTCTATTTAACATCTACATGCTCCCACTGGCCCAGGTTATAAAGAACAACAACATTAGTTACCATAGCTATACAGATGACACACAGATATATATTAGACTGACACCAGGAGACCGAGGCCCTGTGCTGGCAGGCTCTTGGTAAATGCATTGAGGACAATAATGGCTGGATGTGTCACAACTTACTTCAATTAAACAAAAACAAAACTGAGGTTATTGTCTTTGGGGCTAAAGAAAAAAGGTTAGACGTCACTACAGAGCTTCAATCTATTCAACTAAAAACTACCAACCAGGCCAGAAACTTGGGTGTAGTGATAGACAGAGACCTAAATTTTGATAAACACATTAAGGCAGTCACTAAATCAGTCTATTATCATCTCAAAAATATCTCAAGGATTAAAGATCTGATGTCTAAGCAGGACCTGGAGAAACTAGTGCATGCTTTCATCTTTAGTCGACTTGATTACTGTAACAGTGTTTTTACAGGACTACCAAAAAAATCCATCAGGAAACTGCAGCTTATTCAGAACTCTGCTGCTCGGGTTCTCACAAGGACCAAGAAAGTAGACCACATCAGTCCAGTTCTGAGGTCTTTACACTGGTTACCTGTCTGTCAGAGGATAGACTTTAAAGTTCTGTTACTGGTTTATAAAGCTTTGAATGGTTTAGCACCAAAATACATGACTGACCTCCTGACCCAGTATGTACCAGCCAGACCTCTCCGGTCATCTGGATCTGGTCTTTTATCAGTTCCTAGAGTCAGAACTAAAAATGTAGAAGCTGCATTCAGCTTCTATGCACCACAGATCTGGAACAGATTTCCAGAAAACCTTAGATCTGCTGAAACACTCAGTGTATTTAAATCCAGGTTAAAGACTCACCTGTTCTTAACTGCATTGGATTAAAATGTATTCAAAAGTTTACGTTCGCACTGTTTATCTATGCTTGTTTAAATTAAAATCTTTTTACTTTCTTTTAATTTTATTTTAATGATCACATTTTTACTATTTCTTTTGATTGATTCTTTTAATGTTTTATGTAAAGCACTTTGAATTGTCTCTGTACATGAAATGTGCTATACAAATAAACTTGCCTTGCCTTGCCTTAATGGCGTAACTCTGGCTCTTCCAAGCAGAATGGCTACATGAATGTTGTTATCCTGATTTATCATTCTAATGTAGGTTACTGTCCCATATCCACATTCAGTGGCATGTGCAAAATGGTGCAGTTGTGCACGTTTGATTTTTCCAAATCCCATTGGTTTGATGCATCTTCTCACTTCAAATGTGGAGAGCAGAGCTAGTTCTTCGATCCATCTTTTCCACCGAGACAAAAGGTCTAGGGGTAAAGCGTCATCCCATCCACATTACCTTCTGCATAATTCCTGTTGGATCATTTTAGCGCACAATGTGATGGGTGCAAGGAAACCCAAAGGGTCATAGATTGAGCAGGTGATTGACAAAACACCACGTCTGGTGAAGGGCTTTTCTTTTATCTCCATTTTAAAAATGAAAACATCAGTCTCTGCACACCACTGCAGGCCCAAAGCCCTTTCGATTGGAAGCTTGTCATGATCTAAATCCAGATACTTTAGGTCCTTGGCTCTTTGATTTGAAGGGATCCCTTCCAAAACAGCTCGACTGTTGCTTGTCCATTTCTCCAAAATGAATCCTCCTTCGGAGCACTGAGAGACGAGATCTTTTATCATTTTTACAGCTGTCTCCTCAGTGGGCGAGCTCTTCAACCATTCATCAACGTAGAAGTTTTGCTTGACTGATTGACAAACCTCTGGGTTAAACTCCGATTGGTTGTCTTCTGCTGTTCTTTGAAGAGCAAAGCTTGCACAGCTTGGTGATGAAACAGCACCAAACAGATGCACAGTCATCCTGTACTCCTCGGGCTCTTGGCAATATCTCCATCTGGCCACCATAGAAATCGAAGAAAGTCCTTATCTTCTTCATTTACCTTCACCTGGTGAAACATTGCTTGGATATCGCCCATAAAAGCCACAGGTTCTTGTCTGAATCTTGTAAGAACTCCCAGTAATGAGCTGGTAAGGTTAGGGCCCTGCATGAGCTCACTGTTTAACGACACTCCTTTAAAAGTGGCTCCACAATCAAAAACAACCCGTAGGGATCCTTTCCTTGGATGTTGTACACCATTGTACTAGATTTTTCCTTCCCTGCCCCATATATGTTGTTTAGGAACCTTTTCAGCATAAGATTTTTTGATAAGTTCATCCATGTATCTTGAATACTGATCTTGCCAAGCTTTGTCATGAGTGAATCTCTTCGTTAAACTTTGAAGTCTTTGCTTAGCCACAGTGTAGTCGTTTGGAAGATGAACCTCAGGATTTCTGAAAGGTAAATCCATGCAGTATTTTCCACCAATCAACATTACTGAATTTCCAATGTGTTCAGAAACTTTACATCTTCTCTTGACATGTCCTTCTCCTTTGAAGTTTTTTCATTAAACTCATAATTGTACTGACTGGACAGCAATTTCTCAAGTCTTTTCATAGAAATCCTGTTTACTGTAGCAGAGCGTGGGCACTCTTCCAAAACACCACTGTTTCCATTCAGTGGACCATTGACGACCCATCCCAACACTGTCTTAACAGCATATGGTCCATTTTCATCGCTGTTAATGACCTCCCAAGGCTCCAGTAGCTGGGGAGCGTTGGTACCTCTTAATAGGTCGACTTTTGCATTTAATTTTGGAATTTGAATTTTTGATAAGTGAGGATAATTCTTCAGATGTTCAGATGTCGCCATGTTCTCAGTTGAAACTGGCATTTTCTTTTGTGTTAATACTCCTGGCAGAGAATAAAAATTATGGTCTCCCACACCAGACACTTCCAGACCAACCAAACAGTAAACTGGAACAACCGTCTCTTGCCCTATTATTCTTAGGAGAAAAGAAGTTCTTCTACTAACAACATTCAGCTTTTGCATTAGATGTTCTGAGCAAAAGGTTGCTGAACTGCCAGGGTCTAAGAAAGCATGAGTTTCAATTATGTGATTTCCCTTTTCTCCCTTTATCTTCACAGGTAGTATAGATAGAGCGCAGTAATTCACTACGGCCCCTGTGTGTCCACATGTTTTCTGTAAGGTTAGTTTGTTCTCTGTTGGCTCCTTTGACTGCTCCACAGGAGGGGGTTGTCTTTTAATGTGAAGTACGGTGGGATGCGTTTGACTACAGGCTTTACATTTTAGCCGCTGCTCACAGACACGGCTCATGTGACCAGTGCTTAAACACGCAAAACACAGTTGTCGCTCTTTAAGCCACTGAATCTTGTCCTTATGTTTCATTGATGTAAAGTTTTTGCAGTTTTCCAATAGGTGGCCTTTTGCACAAAAAACACAATTAGGACACTCTTTGTTGATTTCCTTAGACACAGCTGATGTTACTGTGGTGGCAACAGTATTTCCTCTAAATCCAAACTTAGGAAGCGACTTGGGTCTCAAAAAGGATTTTGCATGAGGAAAGCTGGATGGTGAATCATGAATGCCACCGAATAGAGCTCTCATGTTTGCAGGCATGTCAAGTTCTTGCATGTGTTGAAGCTCCATCATAACGTTACAGCAGGAACGCAGGAATAAAGAATATGCTTTGAGTGCTTTGACATCTTCAGCCTTTATTGTTTGCCAAGCTAATGCCTTTTCATTGAAAGCTGTTGCAATTTTATAAGAATTTCCAAAATTATACTGAAGAAGATCTTTGGCCACAGCATATCCATGTTCAGGAGTAATGTGTTGACAGCTGCGTACAAGTTCTTGTGGTTATCCCCTTTTAAACGGCTCCAAATAGTATAAACAATCCGCCTTTCCTGTTTTTGCTTCCACTCCTTGTTCAAAAGCCTTGATAAACATTCTATATTCCAGAGGATCCCCTTCAAAGATGGGAATGGTTCTTGGTGGTAGAGACGTTGACAGTTGTTGCTGCACGAGTGCTGCTGTTATTTCATTTTGCTTCTCCATTATGTTAATCATGCATTCATTTGGTGAGTCACCAGTCTGTGCTTGTTGGTTATTGCTGGAGTGATGGTAGTGAGTGAATTGCCTTGTATGATCACTTGAATCCAAAGCTGTTGGATGAGGTTGAGTTGGTTGAAGCATTCTCTGTTTGTCGTGCTCCAGTTGTGAACTGATGCTGTGTTGGTACTTGACAGCTGGGTCGATTTGTTTCCTTTCCTTTGATATTGCATCCATAGGCAGAGTTGGTTGTTGTCCTTTTAAAGCACGGGTCTCAAACTCAATTCAGCCGGGGGCCGCTGGAGGCGGAGTCTGGGTGAGGCTGAGTCGCATCAGGATTTCCACAAGAAATCGCTGCTAAAACATTCCAATATTCTCAAACGTCTTTATTTTTAACACGGAATAATTAATTTAATTAATTAATAAATAAATGAATGAATTTTAAAAAATCAATCATTAATAAATAAAATAACAATGACCATACAGCAGATACAGACAACTGAAGAAACCACATATTGATTGACTGACTAGAGCAGTGTTTCTCAAATGGTGGGGAGCGCCCCCCGGAATAAAAACATGTTTACATTAGTTATGGATGTTGTGCATAATCCTTCATAGTAGTTGATAATAAATCAAATATTCCAAAAACAAGCTAAAAATGCATTTGGTAGCAGAAAGACCCGCTGTTTACAGTGAACCAATGAAAATGAACTGAATCTCTGAGAAAAGACAGAATTCATCACTACTGTAGAGGGAA
>NW_023417186.1:0-2501 GCF_002922805.2 Oryzias melastigma | reverse complement strand
AATTGAGAAACACTGGACTACAGAAAACTATTTTTATTCCGTTTCACATGTCTGTATTTACAGAACCTCCTTCATTTCTGAGTTGACAGCAGCGCGCTCACTGAAAGGTCAATGCAAACGCGCGCACACCAGAATTCCTGGCCTCCGCGTCTGGAGTGTGCGTTGCTACGCAAGTTTTTAAGTTTGGTCTCGAGCTCTGCGCACAAATCGGGCACGCACTGAGCGCGCGCTAAATCTTCAGTTCAGTTCAGCATTTCCGCACGCAGTCTCATCAGCGCAGAGCTGTGACCAATCAGGGACCCTGATTTGGGAGCTGCGTGTGCGGCATCTGCTTCAAAGCACTGAGGTGCTGAACATGATCAAAGAGAAATGAATCATTGCGGGTTGTGCCCAATCGGGTTAATATGAAACCAAGATGGACATTTAAAAGGACGAGTTGTGACAACAAAAACATGGAGCAACATTTGGGGATTCTCCCTGTTGTAGATGCAGAGGAGCGCTAATGACCAGTAGAAACACAACAGAAGAAGAATCTCCTCTCTGCTACTGCGTACGTGACCACGCTGCTCCGGTGTGGATACCACCTGCTGAGCGCACGTTCATAAACATGCGCAGACCGCGTTCTTGAGTCATGTGGTGTGGAAGCACCTTAATGAGACTGCTCACGTGCGGACATCACTCACACACGCGGAAGTATTTAGTCTCTCTTTTTCTGCTCGCGAGGGTCTTATTTATCCGCGCGGAATGTTTGATGCGTGCGCGGAGATGTCTCATTTCTGCGTAGAATTTTGGCATAAATAAAATTCCATATGTGTCTCCCATTCATTTTAAGTGAGACATCCAGCTCCGCCAACACCCAGTGCGGCGTCAGAAAGACGCTCTGAATTTGCCACGCAGCGAAAGAGGGGCGGAGCACGCAAATCACGTTCAATGTGAAAACACTTCCAGCAGCTTCATGGCTCCTCCTCCGTCCAGCTGACTGGAGGAATGAGTGAATCAATGAATGAGGGAGGTACTGGACAGCCCGCCGATGTCCAGAGCCATATACTTAACCGTGATTGGTTCATTCAGCTCCGCACACAACAACTGTCATTCATAACAGCCTTGCGGGCCGCACTAACAGTAATCTTTCATATGAAGACGCGGGCCGCAAATTATCATCCCGCGGGCCACAGATAGCCCGCGGACTGCAAGTTTAAGACCCCTGATTTAAAGTATTCTGATAGGCTAATTTCCATGCTTCAGGTTTGAATTCCTGTGCTGAGGGATTTAAAAGTATTTTAGCCTGCGCTTGATTCTTTTCCTCCTGAAAGTAAGAGTTCATTCCATTCATTTCTTCTTTAGAAGCATCATCTTGATCTGCGGCTTGCAATACTTCCAGCTTAGCTGTGTAGGCTGCTAGTTGAGCTTTGGACGATTACAACAATAATAACCTCGTAGGATGTTATTATAGCACTTAAAATGTTTATCATAATGAAAGCATTCACTTATTGTTGAAAAAACGAAAGGAAAAAGACACGTTAAAGATCAGGACCTTACAATCTTGTAGTGACTACAAACGAACTAAAAATGTTTTCTTCTTCTGCAGTTTTACATGACGGCAGTTTACTCCCCAAGCTAAGAGGATGATTTTGAAGTATTTTGAAGCGCCACTTCAAAATACTTTATTTTCTCCAGTAATCCAAACACGTTATTAACGTTAACTTTGTGGCTTTTTTTCGCACAGTAATCCAGTCAGGAGAAGCTCTCGGTTGTTGAGAAAAACATAAATTATTGTGATCAAGGAGTTTTACTGTTTGGAAATGACTCTGTCGTATAGTGGGCGAAGAGCGGAAGTGACGTGTGGTTCGCGCATGGGGGGTAAGCAGTGCAACCGATTTGCTTCCGCATACAGAAAATGCAGCCACAGTGACATATGCTACCTAGACTGGAACTGGTGGAGATTTTCCAGTGTTCTCAGTCCTGCTACCATAAGGATTGTATGAAACTCACACAAAAAATCCAGTGACGGCTGATTTGACCTCAGAAATGCGACCGGCGGCTCATTTGACTGCAGTCAATGTGAAGATACCATCTTCTCTTCTCCAGAACCTGAACTAGACACGCTAGGAACAGATGAGGGTTTAGTGCATGTGCAACAGAGCTGTTGATGGAAAGAAGATCATTCATTCAAACAGAGTTTGTCCAAAACAGTTTGATTGACAGAGATTTAAAAGGAGAAATACTCGGAAATGGAAAAACAAAATTATTTCTTATTACATTTGTTCTCTTCCATAAGAAAAATGGCACAAATTCATGGTAAAAACTCAAAAGTCATGATTATCATCGGAGGGAGACATTTTAAGGGGTTTAGGAGGATTTTACACCCAAATGTAGTCATGAGGGGGCCCAAGCCAGGGTCTCATTGTGCCGGTCCCAAGCCCGGATAAATACAGAGGGTTGTGTAAGGAAGGGCAACCGACGTAAAATCTTGCCAAATCAAATATGCGAATCAGACCTAC
>NW_023417185.1:18375-22084 GCF_002922805.2 Oryzias melastigma | reverse complement strand
AGATCAGTCATTTTTGCAATCAGACAAACTTTAAGCATAATCTAAAAAATACCATTTCTTAGAGTAAAAACAAGAATAATTGGATTGGGATGCCACGCTGTCTGTCGGGTTAAAAGCAAATTAACAGTAAATCAATCATGGAGAAACCATAACAGGAAGCCGGCCTAACACTGTTTTTGAATTCCCCAAGGCTTTAGACAGCTCCAGATAAAAAGCAGCATTTGTTGCTCTTGACCTGCCGTCCTACTTGTGTAAAAGCCTCACCCATCAGAACTGCTGTTTCCTGGGAATGCAGACACTCAGAAATATTTCTCTGTTTCCTAACCATTTCCTGGATTGAAATGCTTTACCTCTGACGGAGGAAGCTAAAGCAGTTTAAGGGCATTTCTCACCCTGATTTGACTGCAATAGAATGTGATGGAAAGTTGTGGTTCACCTGAACAGATCCAAGCACTTTGTAAAAGCAACTCAAGCAGAGCAGAGCAAGAGTGATTGGTGCAATAATGGCTGTGAATTACCTTCAATCAAATACAAAGGAAGAGTTGTGGCGAAAAACAGCAAAAAGCAGAGCAGATCTGACAGTGACAACACTCAAATCTTTACATTTGTTTAAGTTGCTCCAAGGATTTGATTCACATTGAAAAAATAAAAGAAGGTTTCATATTAGCAAAGCTGGAGAAGCTCTGTGAAGGAAACACACCAACAGTAGCATGGAAGTACAGCGGATGATGGATTGTGTCCTGCAGCAAAGAGAAAGGTTTATGTGCACGTTCAACTCAACCCGTCTCCAGAAACCCTTCCTGGCAGAGCGCTCCGTAAATGTTCCAAAGACGGGCCTCCACTTTCACAAGCCTGATCTGTCTTCATCTTGTCTTCCTCCTTCATGCTCAGGTCAAACTCTCTGCAAGCTTTAGCTTCACAAAATAAGAATCATAGATTCCAGCTGATGTCACCTGTTTATTAACACGTGACTATTTATAATCATGTAAATTCATGGACAGCTCCATAAAAACCTGTGTTCTTGCTTAAGTCATCATTTGCTAATACTCAATGCAATTTTTTCTCTCTTTTTTTCCTTTTTTGTGAGATTCTGATTTAGAAGTGGCAACTTCATCTGTTTTAATGACATTTCAAAAGTACATTTACTTATTTTGGGTAAGAAGTACAATTCAAAAACATAATTAAAAAGATTTTCCAATGATTTTTTTTAGTTTAGGACACAAAAATCACGGCTTTCAACAGCAAAAGTGTTTGTTTTATCATTAAAAACTCTGCATTTCTTGGGAAAAAAAGTACTTTATTCACTATCTGTTTTGTAAAATTCTTCTGGAGTGTTGCAAAATTACATCTGTTAGATTACAATTTTTTGTAAGGGTTCTAAGACTCAGAGAAGGTTTTGAAGATTTATGAAGGTAAAGTGATTTTTTTTCTAATAAAATGTTTATTTTAGTGACGTTTTTCTTTGAAACTGACTGTAAGGATCATCTAAAGCAGCTAAGAGGTACCAATATAAGTTTATTATTACCTGTTAAGATATTTGTCTTATAAATTTATCTTATTTACTGTTTTTCCAGGTCAAAATCGTTTGACTCCTCAGTGCTAAGAGTTATTACTCAAGGTCAGAATCAGACAGATTCTTATTTATCTTTTGCTGCCCCCTTGCGGTGATATAATGAAGCACAGCTTTGTTTACTAGAAAACTTTGGTAAAAACTAACATTCCAAATATAAAGGCATGGGAAAAAAATATATTTAATTTTATTTTTTGTGATAATGCCCTTAATTAGTGTATTTGCCAGAGCCAAACCGCAGATTATTTCACATTACACTCCACATTAATCACATGGAGTTCACAGTTGTCTGGATCCAGATTATCTGGAGCAAATTTGATCCAAATCTGTAATGTTATGTTTGTGCAGATGAGCTTTCTTTGGTTTTTACCACACATCTTCACTTAAGTCAAATCAAACTTTATTTGTCGAAAAACTTTTCTTACTGACTCAAAGTGCTTCAGATAACAAGATTTTCAAGTTTTAAAAACCAAGAGCAAGATGAAAAAATGAAAATACATGCAATCACTTAACACAGCTCAATAAAGCATAAAATGATACACTGATAATTAAAAGTGAAGTATTACTAACAATGAATGGAAAAGATCAATTCAAATTAGTAAAATAACTATAAATTCCCTCTTCTTTTTAAAATGAAGAGATTTTCTTTTGAAAATCCTTCCAGAAAAAGCAAAAATTCATACTGCCCTAAACTGTGTTTTCAAGAATCTAAATATTTAAGATTGATAGTTAGGCAGAGGAAAAGATACGTTTTTTTTGTGGTAAATTTTAACCTGCACTGTCTGACCTCACAAAAGCTTTGGAAAAAAAGTCCACTTCTGGAAAAATGTATAACTGTCTTGAAAGTATTCCACCAAAACAACCAAAAACAGTCTGCCTGCTTCCAGAATGTTTACAATCGCTGCTTGAAATCCTTATTTTTATATTTAAATCTGTATTTTTGTTCTCAATTAATTTATTTATTAAAAAAATGAAAAACTTTTGAAATGCTATGGACTATTTTTTGTCTAATTTCACAAAAAAATATTATTGAAAAAAAAGTTGTGACACTTGTTTTGAAAACAAAATTTTTGATTGTTCTAACATGATTTTTTTTTCAAATGACTTAAAAATTCTGGTTTTCATTATTTAGAGGCCACAATCTTCAAAATTTAAAAATAAAAATACAAGTAGGAAATTTTTCTGTGTAATGATTCCAAATGAGATGCCCCTATTTATTTACTGTTATCTGGCAAAATAGACGCTAAAATCGCCATGTATTTAACTCATAGACAATCTAATTAAGTTATTTCTTATACAGTCAATGGTTTAACTTCAAGTAGAGAGTTGTAAAACCTCCTGAACAGTGATGGCAGCAGCTCATCATCGGTGCCTCCGGCGTCGGGCATCCATTACTTTGGTCTGCTTTGAGTGAAACCTCCACTTCCGGTTTCAAAGTCCAGCTGAGAGATGTTGCTTTTATTTTTACAGACAACTGCAGCGACTGTTAACCGAACTAAGTTCTATTAGTTTTGAGGAAAAGTGGATCGTCGCAGACATGCAGCAGTCTGTGGAGTCTTTAGTCCGACTGCTGGAGTCTTACAGAGGCAGAGATAAAATCGTGAGTTTCTATGTTCACTTTTTACTAAAATAAAAGACTTTTATTCTTTAAAAATATGATTTAAAAATGTTTTTTCTCAATATCTAAAAGAAAATATATATATTTGCATTTGATTAGTAAGTGTGCATTAGTGTAACCGAGCGACGGGGAGGTTCGTTTATCCGTCACGCCGACGTACAGACAAAAATAATCAAGGACAAGGGCTCCGCCATGTGGTGGTCATGCTCACCGTCTCTTTATTATCGACACACTAAACCTCACTCTTTACAGAGGGCTTTTGGCTGAACTTGCCACGCCTTCCCTGCCTCTAAAGGAACAACGAAGGGCCACACACCTTCCAAAATAAAAGAACCAGGAAGTTAGTTACATACGTCCACCCTTTCCAAAAAGAAATGTCCCCATTTCTACAATAACAGGAAACCCAAAGGAATTATCTCAACCCACAGATAACTGCTTGATAACAACACTAGTACAAAAAAAATTAGGGGGGTAGAAAAAAAAAATTGCTTGTAAAACAACAGTATTATACATCCCAAACA
>NW_023417185.1:9596-11513 GCF_002922805.2 Oryzias melastigma | reverse complement strand
TGCCTTCACAAAAGTAAAACAACATTTAACATAAATAAAAGCTAAATAAAAATTGAAATCATTTGACTAGATTCTCTTCAAAATATATATTTTTTTGTTGCAATTCACACAATTTCAAAACTGCTTTTAGGGTAAAAGTTTAATCATTTTACACACTTGCTTTTGACTAACACAATAACACTTGATAGCTGTTTTTAGCTTTTGATGAGCTACAAAAGTGCTCCTTAAAGAATTCACACTATAATGTGGTTATTTGAAAAACAGTTTGTGTTCAGTATGTTAAAACTTAAAATAAATACAAGCTTCCTAATGTGACATTTTCTATTTAACTTGTGAACATCCCAACCGTTAATCTATTTATAAATGTTATTTTGCTTTTGATTAAATTAATTTGAACTTGATTGCATTTTCCGTTATGTTGTTTTAGAGTTCGGATGATCATCCCTCATATAAAGATGGTGAGTCTGAGATTTCCAATAGAAAACGCGGTTAAGTATCAGATTTTATTTTGAAAGTTGTTACAAGTCTTTCTCCTTATTAGTACCTGGTCCTTGTGACCCCGAGGACCTCCTGGATGGAGTTATATTTGGTGCTAAGTATCTGGGCTCCACTCAGATCAAATCTGACAGGAACCCCTCGACTAATGCTCGCATGTCCCAGGCTCATGAGGCAGTGGACAGGATTAAGGTAAATACTGGTGGTTACACTTTTACTCCTTTATACAGTAAGTGAACTGAGCTACACAATCTGTACCATCACTTACCTGTACATCTTGACTTATTCTGTCTGAAAAAATAAAGTCTAAAATTACATTTGTTTTATGACAACATACTAGAAAATGTTGTTATCCTCAAATTGAAGCGCCTCTTTTCATGTATTCTGTAATGATATTTTATTTAATCTCTTCTAGGCTCCAGAAGGAGAGTCTCAGCCGATGACTGAAGTGGATCTGTTCATCTCCACTCAAAGAATTAAAGTCCTGACTGCTGACACTCAGGTGCTTTACCTTCATTCCATCACATACATTTAGTTTGCTTTTCATGGAAGAATTCAAAGATTATTGGACAATTCCCAGCCGAACAGGCAGAACATTTGTTTTTATTTAATTCCCGAAAGCATCACTAGCTGCGTTTCCATTACAAATATGCGCAAAACTTTATCGAATTTTTAAGAATGTAATTTGCAATCACACGGTTTCCATTTGATTATAATTATGTAAATAAACTCAAATCAACTCACGGGATTGGTCGTTCAAAAACACGCCTACAGATTTGAGCAGCACTTTGATTTAAAGCAAATATATTCAAATTTTTGCCATGGCTCTAGCGCTCATCATCATCTGTCAAAGGAGACATTGGCGCCAACGCCTAAAATGCTAAAAAAAGTGACTGTTGAAGTCTTCCTTAGCCACAACAGTTGCTCAGGGTGATGTAACTCATGTTGAAGTTGTTGCTTCCAATCTTTTCTTTAAGCTTATTTTTCAACAGAAACGAAAATTTATTATGAAATATATTTTTTCTCTGACAAAAAAATAACTAAAAAAAATCACATTTAGTATTATCTTAATATTATATTTTTAGAACATTTTTACAGAAATTATATGGAAAAGTTGAAATTGTTACCTGGTAGGCACAATTGTGGGCAGCAATAGTCTAGCTTTAAAAAAAAAGTGAAAAATTATTGGATTTTTCTTGTCAATTTGAGTTTCTCTATGTAGTTAAAAAGAAAAAAAGACCCTCAGATCATGATTAAAAGTATGTTTTCACCCGTGTGTCCTCTCAGGAAGCCATGATGGATCATGCTCTCCAGATGATCTCTTACATCGCAGACATCGGCAAGATTGTTGTCCTGATGGCCCGGAGGAAGCAAAAAGGACACGACGAAGACTCCGCCTCCACAGGCTCCTCTGTGTCCCAG
>NW_023417185.1:0-2047 GCF_002922805.2 Oryzias melastigma | reverse complement strand
CTGCTTCCACAACCCCACGCCGGGGGAGACACCAGGCATAGCTGGAAACTTCAACAACTCCCTGTAGGTGAAATTTGAGACAAAAAGTTGTCTGAAATGATGGATCTTGTATTGAGATGATACAGAGGATGCACTTCTCTGGTGTTTTAGTTTTTGTCACTTTTATCTCGTTTTTTACCTGGGTCTGTCCTGAGTTAGTTAGAACCAAAAACGTCACAATTAACACTTTGTCTTCAGAAACAAATAAAGCTATCCAGTGGTGTTCCCCAAGGCTCTGTTCTGGGCCCTATTTGATGTATTTTGTACATGATTTCTCTTGGGAAACTTATCAGTAAATTTAGGCACATTTCGTACCATTTCTGTTTTTTGCTCCTGATGCTTAAATTCCCACAGTCTAAACACACCTCACTTCTTTGTGTTCCTCCATGCAGGTCTATATTTTAATTTTATTTTAACTTCCTCCACTTTTTAGTTTCTATTCACCATTAATATTTTATAATTTTCCTAATATGTAAATTTTTATTGATTTCTCTCGTATTTTACCTTTTGTAAAGCACTTTATTAGTCTGTGAAAAGTGTAATATAAATAAAGTTTTACAAACTTACTGTTTAAAAAAACAAAGTTTCCTCTTAGAAAACTATTAGAAGTTTAGGCCCATATTTGTTATAAATTCCAATATACTTTTTATATCATCTAAGTGTTTATTTACATCCAGACTAAATGATCTAATGATTCAAAAATATATCATTTTTGAAGCAACCCATGTATGTTTTTTAGTTCTATTGAATACTTTACATACTAAAATAACTACTAGATGGCTATAAGGTAAATTGCTGTGATTTGGTTTGTTAACGCATATTTTTAAAATAAAATAATGCTCTTCTTGTGCCTTTCTCTCCAGATTGTCTCGTGTGTTCATGGACGCTCAAGCTCTCCTGTTGGGCCGTGGAAATCAGACGTACACTGCCTTTCAGGACCTGATGGAGAGTGTTCGGCTACTCGGAAGAAGATTTGAATCATCGCCAAGTACGTTTAATATTTTATTTAGGACTGGTCAGCTAGTTAGGTTATTGTTCCTTTGCAAGGCTGTAAACAGACGATAAAAATCACCAAAGTTCTTAATTTAATTTGCTTAAGGACACTGTTCAATAGATTCAAAATAAAGAAAGATATGAGACATTACAAAAGCTGTAAAGAACAAAAAGAAGAGCATAAACACAGACATAAATATAAGCTTAATGAAAGCCATAAGCAAAAAAGTTCATCTTAATTAGACAAATTTAAACTTGGATTTTAACATCTAGCGGACTGAATAGAAAGAAATGACCTTTAGGTAATAAATCCTGATAACTTTCATAATTTTCAATTTTGAGTAAGACTAAGTATTTTTTTAAGCCCTAGAATGTTGACATTTACAGTATAAGAACAATTTTTTTCCTTCAAATTACTGAGTGCACTGCTTTGGTCTGGTGACCCTTATTAAATGGGGAGAGCACAAGAAAAAACAAATTTTGTTTCCACAAAACTTTTCACTATTCAGTAAAAGTAGCCCTAAAATGTAAGAATATGCCAAATAATCCAGAGGATGCTAATCCATGAAGGAACCTTTTCTCTCTGGATGAAAACATTCTGAGCACCAAAACATCAGCCACTCTCAAACACACTGTGTAGTTTACCCGCCTCCTGTTGTAGCCGTGTCCGGTTACATGACTGCTGCTGACTGACAAACGGACCAACGCAAAGAGGCCAGTGTGTGCCAGTGTGTCTGCATGAGTTTGTTTCATCATGGGGAGAATTTAGTATAACATGTTTATTGCTTCTTTTTAGGGTTATAAATGTTAACAAAAATCTTTAAATGTTTTGTATAAGAAAAAAAAAATGGTCATTTTTTGATCAGATAAATATCAATGAACTTGCAGATCCAATCAGAAGTTTGGAAACACTTTCCTTTAAATTCAAGACTAAGACTGCTCTAAAAAATGTGTCCAACCTTTTATCAATAGATCAATAGCATCTTCCTTTATTTGGTTTAAGTTTTCTGTACTC
>NW_023417184.1:18109-35250 GCF_002922805.2 Oryzias melastigma | reverse complement strand
GACCCAAATACTACAATCAAACAAGCAGTTCTAAGATAAGAAGAAATTTTCAGCTTCACTGTTGTTTTATTTATTTTTTTATTTACTTTAACATAGGGTCGATATGGCTTACAAATGACAACCGTAGATTATTACATAATCATGATATTAATGAGCCAACATCATATTTTTATGTATTAATAAGCAGAAAAATTAAGTGTAATAACAACTAACTTCAGGTGAGTAACTTAAATAATGAAAGTAATTGGTTGTTAATAAAATAATGTCTAGATTGTTTTTTTGTTTTTGTTTTTTGGCCTTCAAAAGTCCTTTCCTAGGACCTAAACCTAACTATTTTGTATAAAAAGTTATGCTTTTTAACTTTAATAAAAAGGAATTAAGGGTTTAATTTCACTTTTTGATATGATTTAATTTGAAATTGATTATTTCAAGCAATCAAAGCAAGAATAATGCATGTGCATTACCATCAACAGAGATTGAGAACCGTATATACTAGATATAGGATAACGACCTAGGCACCAAATTATAGATTGTTTGAAAGGGAGTGTGAGGAAGCGAACTTATATAATCCCATCCCTGTTCTATCTTACTATTTTCTTTGCATGAATGATCAATACCTGGTTCATAACTTATAATCAGTTATTTAAACCTTACCAAAACAGATTCAGGTCATTAATAATCCTTGAGTAACAATAAATCACATGACTGTATCTGGTCGTGACCTGGAACAGGAAGTCCACTTTAGCCAGTTAAAAGCTTAAATGGAAATGTATACAATGTGTACAATTTTAATTTTTCTTTATAACTTCGTCTTCTGCTAACAAATAGTAATAATAAATGTCTTTCCATATTATTCTTGATTAATCTTTATAGATTATCACTGGCTGAGGTGGAAATATGTCTTTCACAATGCTTGAGTGCATTTTAAGTATATGCATCCGATTTCATATTTGAATATGAATTAATAAAATGATGACTACTTTGAACAAAAATCCTTTAAACTATAAAAAACGATTAAGGAAAACTCCTTAAAGTGTTGAACTATGAACTGTTATTTAAAAGGGAGAATAAATGCAGTGACTTGTACGCAACAGTTAAAAAGTCCAGAATTTCATCAGTATATGAAGTATCTGCAGAAGCCTCTTGTAAATAGTTACTGTTGAATTATGTTCCCAAGTATTTAAAATAATCAACTTGCTTTAAATATACAGAGAGGCTGAAAGAACATTGAGTATACCAGGAGCAAGCGCACATTTTCTGTGTATCTGTTCTTAAAGGCAGGAAGTGCGACCATTAACATAATTAATCCAATCTATTACAAATACATTTTAACAAAGTAAAAATGTCATCAAAAAAGAAAAAAATATCTATATTTACCACCAATGATGCAACTCCAGTCAGCAGGCCCAACAGCAGACCCACCATAAAGAGTCCCACACTGCGGACCAACATGGTCACCAGGCCACACAGGGTTCCAATGCCAAGGCCGATGCCCACAGAGGCCTCCACACTCAGCTGGGTGTCCATCACTCTCTCCTTGTGGCACAGCATGAAGATGACCACAGAGCCAAACATCAGGCCAGTTAGGAACAGCACGGCCTTGAAGCATCGATAACCTGCAGAACACATGCAGTAGGTGAACCAAATGATTCACATCAGGTGAAATAATCATAAACTCTTGTGAAGTTTTACTCAAAAGTTTTGGTACTTTAGCTTAGAATGAGGTTAAACTTTTCTTCATCGTCAGTCATTAAAATCTTTGAATGTCCAACACAGTGCTGGTTTTGTTATAGTATTCCATCAAGATAAAACTGATTTAAAAGTTGGAACATATACACAATAGATATATGCTGAAAACAAATCTAGAATGATATTTGTTTGAATGCAGCAAACTTATACATCATTCATTACTTGCAATCTAAAAAAGAAAGTTACCAAAGGTACCCCCCCTCTCTCAATTAAAATGTGTTTTTAATTAATGAATTAGCATAATTTTGCTTTCTTTCTCAACCTGATTTTCAGCACCGATTTGCAGCTTTCTTGGTGGTTTCACAGACACCTCTAGAAATTCAAAAGGCTTTATTACTCTTCCAAATGAAAGATCAGCAGTAATTAAACAGAATATTTATTTAGTGGAAATGAAAATGAAGAATGTTAGCTGCTGGAGAATAATTTGAACAAATGAACTGACTGAAAACCTTTTAGGAGCAACTTTAATATATGTGAATCATCGCATTAAAAAGAAAAAAAAAGGTCAGACGTATATTAGTCAGCACCCTTGATGGAAAGGAAAACATCTGCTTTCTTTCCAGTCCTTTTTCTGAAAGATATTTTTCTCTCTGAATCTTATTTTAATGAAAAATGAAAGGAAGAACAGCGTTGCTGTATTAAAACTAATCTTATCGAAAGTTCAAATCTCTGTGGCCTCTGCTTCCATGTTTATTAATGTTTGTGTCGTCTTTTATTTTCTCAGTGTCTGTCTTTCTCTCTCTGAATGGACTGTCTCCAGGGGCCCTGACATCAGATTGTTATTTTTGTTTAATCGGGCATTGCACAGCTGAGCCGCACAATACTTTTCCTCTCATCTGAGCAACTGTCCATTCTCCTCCCTTGTGACCATAAGTCGTTTAATTGACATGCCTTTTGTAGCTTTCTTTGTTCCTTCTTTTTCAGTCTTGTGTGCTCTTCTTTACGTCTTCCAGCGAGGATGAGTAGGGGGGGAAGAAGCTGTTGTACTCTGTTTGCCCCTCTGTGACAGAATGCCTGAAGGGTTACAAGTCTGATGTAGCCACCGCAGCCTTCTACCCCCACTCTCAGCAGATGATTGTTTCTTTGCAGCAGCTGCTGCAGCAATTCTCCATCCCTGTTCCCTTACATCTAATGATCCCATCGTTCTGAAAATGATTTCAGAAATATCTCACTTTTCCTTCACTATTTTGAGCTGACCTTTCACTGACTCCTCTTCTTTACCTCTCATCTCCCACCCTTCCATCAGTCCCAGGTTTTCTTTCAAGAATATTGTATGTTGTGGATATTTGGCATGCAATTCCAGGGTTGCTTGTATTGTATAGCAATTTGTGTTTTCTGTTTTGTTAGACTTCCTTAAAGAAATTTATGGTACTGTAATTGCTGAAGGAATTTGCTAAAGCTAAAGCTATTTGCATTCTGCTAAAATTGCTAAATGATTTAAAGCTGCAGATATTGCATTAAGTGCACAAACAATTGGAAGAATTTCTTGAAAAAATTCTGTAAAATGTAAAAATGGGTAAAGGTATGAACTCAGAATTAGTCCAAAACCTCAGTAGATGCCAAATTAGCCAAAAAAGTGAGCATTTTGCTCAAATGTTAGCTTACCTCCAAAAAAGTCCAAAAATCTTCAGTAGGTGACAAATTAGCCAAAAAAGCTAGCACATTCAGAAAATACTAGCTTAACTCAGAATTATCCCCAAAAAACCTCAATCGATGTAAAATTATCTAAAAACGTTAGCATGTTACTAAAATATTAGCTAAACTCAAAATTAGCCTTAAAAACCTCATTAGCCTTGATGTCTTTAACAAGCTAAATGTTTTGATACCAATATTGCATAGATTTTAAAGGGCACAAAAAATTTGAGGAATTGCATGGAATTTCAAAAATTGCAGAAATTGCAAAAGTTGCATAAAATCGGAAAACATTGTGTAATATTTCAAAATTTGTGTGAAATTTAACAATACCAAAAGTGAAGATGCTGAAGGATTTTAATTGAATAATTTGCTTAAATTTGCCAAAATTTGAAAAATACCCATTCATTTTTTTCAAGCTTTCAAGTTTATAGTAGAATTTCAGAAAGTTTCAGACACTTTTACATTTTTTAAGCTTAATACCAATCTGTGAACTTGAATTTTTCAAGTTTTTTTTAATTGGATTTCAAGTCTTTAAGACCTTAATTTTGCTCCACAGGGATGTGGCTTGAAACTCTATGACTGGACAGCCATTTTTGTTGCCATAATGTTACGCTGGGGTTGTGAGGGACTGTAAGCAAGTGGGAGAGAGTGTAAACAAAAGGATGATGGGAAATAAGTGCTGGGTTACTTCCGTGCAACTTCTCAATGGGGAATATCTAATGAATTAGTGCCAGCCCTTAGAAAATATCCTAGAAAATTCAGAGCTTCAGTTTAAACATTGGTCTATTTAGCAGTTCATTTAGATACACCTATTTTACAGACTTATTTTTTATTTGCAATTTTAACTTCAACTTCTTTTACCTCCCGGGAAACCATACCTGTTATAAAAACAATATTTCTCCCAATGCTGGCATAAAGCTTTAACCTCTAAGTATGTTTTTGTAAAGTTTTGAACATTTGATTGGATATTCTTTGAGTACTTCTTGGTTATTATGTTATATTCTCACTTTTCTGGAAGAAATCAGGGAGATGCCTTAATTACTGCTTATGATGCCATGAAATCTTTCCCTTGAGCACAAAAGTGTTAATGAGAGCTCCTCTGCTTTGGAGTTTTCAAACTCTTAAATGTTTGTCGGCGTTCGTTTTTATGTTAAATATATATTTTGCAATAATATGAGCACAATTTCGGACTTACCAAAGAAGCAGTAGATGATTCCAAAAAGACAACACATGGAGCAGACCACGGAGGGCACGATCTCATATTTCCTCTCGATCTCCTGGTCACACTTCAGCCCCACCTCAGCCAAACCCAGCAGCTTGCTGGTGGAGGTCATGGTGACTGAAGTGGAGGAGGGCAGACTGATGGAGGAAGAGGACTGAAGAGGATCTGTAGAGATTTCTGGATCAGCAGGCCTCACCCATGGAGACGCGTCTGCCTGCAAACAAGAGGAAAAGAGTGATGAAGAGGACGCGGTGGCGAGGTAAGAAGGAAACAGAGTGATTATTGATTGCTGTTTGGGAGTACTCGGCTGTGAGTGCTGATGGTGCAATAAGCAAGAAACCGTCATGTGTTGCTGCAGACTAAAAGTGATGCAGCAACTTTAACTCATAGGAACTTGAGAAAGAAAATTTACTACAAATACTAATAGTTTGGAAGTGTTGCACCAGCTGCAAAGGAAAAATGAAAACATGATGGGATGATTGTTTTTGCAGATTTTGTGGGCAAACTTTCTATTATATAACTCGTTGTTTTGCATTTCTGCTTCAGTATTTAGCTCTTAAAAATAAGAGGTTTGAATTTTACTTTCAAGAGTGGATGAAAGTGGTCGCAGAACATCACACAGTTACTGTAACTGCTGCTAACTCTGACCCTTGGGATGCCTAAAATGTGCATCAAACAGGAAGGAAAATAGTTAAAGCAAGAAAATTGGCTCTGAATCAAATAGCATGAAAAAGAGCCACTATGCCCATCATTGAGTGCTTACCTCATTTTGAAGCTAAAAGGTACACCTGTGTCCTTTCCTCTTCTAAAAAATGTAAATCTCAGTCTATGGCTGAGCTTTTAGAACCAGAGACAAGCCGTTTAAAATTAATGTCTTAAAGAAATGGTTGGCAGCTTGAAATGGGAAAAACATAAATAGACTCAAGACCAACTAATATAAAAATAAATTAATAAAATTGCAAAAAAAAAAAGTATATTTGTTCAAATTAAGTCTTGCCAAAAACCCACACAACTGCACTGCATCAGGATTACAGCCTTTATGGTATCAGGCAAACGCCCACACATCTCCACATTCATTAGGCACCAAATCCCAGTGGTCTCATTTCTGGCTGTGACACAAATTAGGTCTTTTTAGTCAGCAGACACACACGGTGGATTCACTTAAATGAAAACATCAATGCATTAATACTGTATCACTTGCTTGGCTGTAACTATGAAAGGCACTTTGAACGCGCTGAAAATTTTTCAAGCGACTCCACTTTCCAAAGTCTTCACTGTAAACTCTTTCTTCTTGACTGTGTTGAGTCATGGGTATGGTTGGAAAATGGAAATAAAAAATATGAAATTTTCATACTTCCGTTTCAGTTTTGTAAAAAAGAGAGTGACAAGATTGTGACAAGATTTAGAAGCTCAGATCCTTACCACATTTAGGGCACACGATTATTATCTGCATTATGACAGAAGCACTAAAAAAGCAGCTTCTTGTTACAAACTAAAAAATATAGTTTTCTTATCGTCAGCAGGTTTGTGTTACAAATGTTACTGTTCTATTTGTTTTTTTCTTTAGGTCAATGCAGTTTTCATGATGACCCATAAACATGTTCCTTTTTTGCACCCATCTTGCCTGTAACAGATCTTGATCACACACTTACACACCACCTGTGACCTCAAACACACACATTGTTGAACTTCACAATCACATCCGAAAATTAACCAAACACAGGCATGAAAAAAAGTACTGTTGTGTTGAAATCATTAAGATTTTATTCTAAAATGTGCTTTAAAACGAGTAAACTTTTATCAGTTTAAGTCTTAAATGAGCAGAATTGAAAGATTATAGTTCTGAGTCACCTAATCAGATAAAATCGTGGCTCCTAGACAATTAAAAGTGCCACCACAATTCTGTTTACAATTTTATTGTTTTTTTTCTTTCACATCTGTGCACCTTTTTTATTTTATCTATTTATTTTTTTATTCTTTTTTGGTCTACTTTTCCCTTAGTTGTTACTACTATTTTTAATAATTTTGCTGTTGTGATTACTTGACAATCCCATCTGTGTTGTCTGCTCTCTGTTAACATTTTTATGTTGATTTAACTTATTTTACTTAGGAACCATAAACCTGCCTAGGATGGAAATTAGTCTAGAAAACTATATGTTAGCATTTTAATATGTTATATTATTTTATGCTGTCCATTTATATAGTAAATAAATAAAGAAAACATATGAATGAAAATGGATAAACATTCAAATCATGGTTGTCTGAAGATGTAAAGAAAAGAATGTGCTCTGCATGCTTAATTATTCATGTTTTTAATCGAAGTTCCTGCAGGTTAAGTTCCTAAAAAAAAGGTTGTTTATCAAAAAAAAATTACAAATCCTGCAGCTTCCCAAAAAAAAAAGAAAAGCTGTTTTCTGAAATGAAGGTGGTTGTTATTTAGAGAATGCAAAATTACCACTGAACTGAAAATGCTAACACTGGATATTATTTCTGTCCTCAAACAAATTCTTATAATTATAGTTCTCTGTTATCTAGCTAATTTGTAATTATATTGTTTTATATTTTTCTTATACTGCTGTTGTTTTTCACTAAGGTTTTTTTATATTCTACCAAAACTCTGACATAAAATGCTTGTTTTCTTAGTTCATAATGATAAGTTAAATAAACATAGACTGGGGTTTCATGTTGTATAGCTCAGACTTTTATTCAAAAGCAAAAAATATCTAGAAAAATTCACCTAATTAGAAATAAATCTCAGGACTGACAGACACACGTGACCTCTGACCTTTGTGGTGTGCACCCCATGAATTAAAAACTGAACTTAGCAACAAAAAAACAAAGTTTTAATTCTCTGAATCACTTATTGCTTAGAAAACACACGTGAGCATGTATGATGAAGAAGCTAATGATCTTGCTGATAAAAATAAACCGTCATAAATATTTTTTAACACATAATTTCCTTGTTTGAATACGATTTTGCTTTGATTTTGTGTTTCTGTGCAGGCTTTCTGTTTGACTCCACCCATTCTGATGAGCTGTCACAGCTGCCTGCACATCAGTATTAAAGACCTCTCCGTCTGTCTCCAGCGTTGGCTCATCTTGTGTGAAATCTAGTCTTCTGTGTCTGTGCTCCTGAAGTTATGGGTCTTGTAAATAAATCCTTGGCACTTTGCTAATTCCTGGCTTGTGATTCTTCCTGCTTCTGGGTTCCAACCTGCTAGTCTGACCGTGACAGTGTTGTTACATGTTACTGCACCTCTTGTGAGGTTCAAATAAAATCCCAAAATTAGGCTCTAGAAAGATAAGAAATCTTTTGTTCGGCAGGCGGCTGTGTGCCAAAATGTTCTTGACCAAGACACTGAACCCCATGTTACTCCTGGTGGTCTGGTTAGCACCTTGCATGGCAGCTCCACCCCCCCATCAGTGTGTGTATGTTTGGGGATTAATAAAGATAAAGTCCCATATAGGTATTTCTCATTTACCAAACGAATATCCATACTTCAATCCTATCTGAGCTATGACAGGACTCATGAAATCTACCACTTTGCCAGATAACGCAACAAAAATGCTAACTTTTAATGAAATTCTTCTGAAACAACTGCTTTTTCTTGCATCTGATTTTACCACTCGAACATAATGGGGAAATTCTGTGGAGGGGGAAGTCAAAAATTCTTGGATGTAGCGGTGGGTTGCTTAGATACGCCGTCTGTAATAACAAACGAACCCCGGTCCATGCTAGGCTTGGAATGACTGGCTGCTTTCTAATCAAAGAGAAAGAGTATCATGTAATTAGCCCCGGCCTGGTAAGTTGGGTAACAATGACATAAAAAGAGAAAGTGGGATCCAGATCAAAGTGTAGAAATGTTCAAAAAAAGGAAAAAGTTCTTCAATTTGAATCTCGCTTTTGCGCAAAAATCTAATTTTACAAAGTGGCTCCTAAATGAAAAACTGAAAAATAATCAATGGTTGAGTTTAAATGAAAATAGATTGATATGCACAACAGCAAATCAAATATATGCAGTTTGCAACAATTATCATCATCACACCCTAAGTTTAATCTTGGGTCACACTGTTTTGCACTGCTATGCCCCCAGCTCCATCCTCAGAGAGAGGTTTGAAAATGGTCAGAACAAGGAGGAGTTAAAAACAGCATATTATGCAACAATGTCACGTCTTGTCTGTTGCTATAACAACCAGCAGTGGTAGTAAGACCACGCAAATAAGACGTGGAACTCGTCTCCATGGGAATGTGCATGCTAAGAGCCAATCCATGACAGCTTCTTTGAGACTCCTGGCTGCAGATGGCCCTGACCTTTGACCCTATTCAGCTAGCTCCTCTTTAGAGTTTGTTCACACGAGGTTTCCCCTTCATTTGCAGGAACTGCAGCAGCACAAGGAAAAGTATGACTCTAGTTCTGGATTTTTTTTTCTCTCGCTACCTCTTATGATTAATTTACAAAGTAAAGCTTGACTTATCTTTTCAGTGAAGACACCTAAATGTTAATGTATGCACCAAACTAATGCTTTGCTTCAAAGTAAATAGGTTACATCCATTTAATCAGTTTGCAGTGTTTTACCTTTATGCACAAAAGCTAAACTAAATTATGTTTTAATTTTTAGCACACAACCACTGACCATAAATCAAACGTTTCACTATTTTACAAAGTATTTATGCATAATAAGGTCAGAAAAATATGTTAATTAAAAAGAAAGTGACCATATAGACATTTATGATGAAAAAATTAACAACAGCACTTCAAAGTAAAGTTTTAAATTAAATATGTGTTCTTTAATGCCGGTGAATCAAACGTTTTATTCTTAAAAAATGTAATTAATAAAAATATCAATAAATAGGGAAAAAATATATATAGTGGAAGAAGTCCTATTATTTTTTTTATATAAATGTTTAATGTATTACAAGTGACGCATCAATTCACTTTAATTTAATGTTATCAATTGACAGTCGAATAATTACATCCTCTATTTTAGACCGCATGTTAC
The DNA here is from genome assembly GCF_002922805.2 of Oryzias melastigma. Classification (NCBI taxonomy): domain Eukaryota; kingdom Metazoa; phylum Chordata; class Actinopteri; order Beloniformes; family Adrianichthyidae; genus Oryzias; species Oryzias melastigma. The sequence goes on along the minus strand of NW_023417184.1, from coordinate 25,643 downwards.
TACAGTCAATTAGAATTATTATAACTATACATTTATATTATAAAGTGCCATAATTATCATGTTATAATAACCATATAATATCATATTTCTATTTCTTATATTCATCCATGTTTTAAATGAACAAAAGTCCTGCCTTTTCTAAATATGAGTGACTTCATTTATACTAAATATACCTCAAAAATATGTTATTTGCTTCTCTTTTATTAAATGTTTCTCCATAACAGAAATGGGACTATCACCCATACCATTTGTGTACATCAAGCTCAAAATGACTCATTTTCCCTCGACTCCACTTACCAGCCCTGGAGTGTCTGAACTCTGCGGTGGCATCAAACTCTTAAATGAGGACTCACAGGCTCACTTTGTTATAGAGAAACAACGAGCCCGACGTTACACCGGCAGCGCTCCTGACACAAATCAAAGTTCACGTGATGATTTCTTCAGCCACATCCTTGCTATCCCATCCAATAATAAGCAGCCAATAATGATGGGACACACGTCAAGAGTGCTGGCGGTATAACGAGTTTCCTGCATGCTGATGGACTCTGTCTATTTTCCTGTCTTCCTCTGAATGAGTAGATAGTTTAACAGCACACGTCTCAGCTTTGCTGGCTTTGCATAATAGGTTTTAAAGGTACTTTTGCTACTTGATCTAAAGTTGTAATAACTCAGCTCCTGCTGTCTGCTTTCTCCTAAAATGTGATTTTTGCATCCTGCACAACTGACATAAATGGTTCAAATTCAAAAAGTCTTACAATAAATGAATGTATGCTCTTCATTTTGCATTTGGATGAAAAACCATAACAGGACAGTGGTCATGCTGTGCTGTGCAGAAACTCAAAGTGACGGTGAGGTCCTCTCCTCATTTACTGTGATGTATTGTGACATGAATGTGGGCAGATGTTTATTTTCCCTCTCTTTACCCTGCTGTGAGACAAATTATATATTTCAATTTTCTACTGATATAGGGAAGCAGTAGAGGGGGGAAAAAACAGGAAGGGATCGACAGTGTCTGTGTGTGTCTGAAGGTGTTTGTGTTGTGTGTCAGCATGAATATTTCAGAAGTGCCTCACTGACTGTCTGCAGTCAAGCATTACAAGAATGAGGACACACTGATCTTTTGGGAGAGGATTTATGGAGATGGACAGGCAGCTAAAGGAGGAGAAAGAGAGCAGTGACACTTCTGCAGGAGCACAATGTAGTGCACATGTGAAAAGCTGTACATTTACAGAAATAACTAAGCTATTTAAAAAATATATCTTTATCAGTAGAATGCCATTAAATTCATTTTGAAGCATCCATCTTCTTGGGGTCACAGGGTCACTCGAACCCTGAAGGGTGAAGGTGCATTACTGAACAGTTTAATCTAAAAACATGTCAATAATTAAATGGCTGCAGTGTGGACGTTCAGTTGTCTTACTGTCGCTTAAGCTGTGCAGGTTCTTGGTTGTATCTGTTTCACGGTGGAGGTCAGTGAGCTAGAGCTCAGTGTGGATAAGCAACCGTAAGTTAGTCTTAAGTGAAATGGCTCTACGTTTTACTTGCTAATGCTCTTTTGCTAATGCCATTAAAGCCAATAGTGACATGTCAGGTGGTGTTAGTCTAATCAGGTTAACAAGATACTAGAGCGGAGAGTAAACAGAGGGAAAAGTCTCAATGACTTCTGAGCCAAGTCATGTCTTTACAGTTCCACTTCAATCATCTATATCAGCTATTTTCAAAGTGTTCCCATTGTTCAGTTTTATGCTGCTTTTAGCTAAAATTAAAATCGTTTTCTACGATGTAGTTTCTGCAAAGCTGCAAAAGTTTGTTAGGGTGGGATTGTTGGCGGAAGTAAACGTGCCCCTACTTCCCATCATCTCTATGTCTACTATCTCCCACAAGCCTACAGCCCCTCACAAGCTAACATTAGCGCTGCAACAAAAATGGCGTGCAATTTCAGAACTAACCAGCCGTACAGTTCTGAGCCAGCTCAGACGAGGAAATCGAAGACGTACATGGATCTGGTCATCTTCAAGGGAGCTTGTGGCTTGACATTGTAGGTTCTACTTTACTTCTACAAGCTTTTTGCTACAGTATTTTTTTATTTGAATAAAGAAATACCCAGAAATGCATTTTTGAGCTTAATTTTCTTTATATATGTACTCCATAATAAGATAATGCCACAAGGACATTTTAAAAACACCCAAAACACTATTTTAATTATTGTAGTTCTGTAAATAATCTCTTTTAATTTTGTTTTCAAGCAAAAATTTCTTAATTTTTATTTGAATGTTCTTTTGGTGAATGTATGGAATTAATTTATCTGGCTAACTGAGATCATACTATCTGTAGGTCATCAAGTGTTGGTTTTGGGGGCCTCTTTAGTGTTTATTATTGCCTCCTATGAAACATCATCGTGAACAGGGGTGTCTAAAGTCAGTCCTCGAAGGCCGGCCTCCTGCTGGTTTTTCGAGTAAACCTGCCTTATCTGCTGCTGATTACCTGGACCAGGTTGGTTGGAAAACATGTAGGACACCGGCCCTCGAGGCCTGACTCAGGGACACCACTAATTTAGAAGAATCTTGTGTTCCAGAAATGTTTTTAGTTTTCAAAAACAGAAATACAAACAGGATTTAAATCCCTTTGTTTCTTTTTGAGAAAAGCAAGATCATTTATGATAATGCCATTCCATGATTACTAACAGGTTGCCTGTTCTTCTGTCCAATCCATCTGCCACCAGACAAAATACTACTATGTGTGTACATAATGACCATTTCCTGCACAATCACTGAGCTTGTTTGGGCAATAGTCATTCCAAAGACTAAAGACGTTTCCTTATGAGATGACAAAAACTACTTAGGTTTGAGACTGGGTCATATTTTGATTAAATTGAGAATAAAAGCCTTTAAAGTTAAGTAGGGGGTAAAATTAATACCGATAATTCTTTTTACTAAGAACAGCTGACATTTTTGTGAGTAAAATTTAAAAACATAACACGTTAAAGTTTAACTTAAACTAAATCTTGTTCTGATATTTCATTCATGACACCTTATAAATTATTGCATTTGAGCATCACACCACAGAAGATGATGGTTTTTATTCTTAGTAATAAGCCTTGCAGTAACATGACAGCACAGTGAGTGCAGCGTTTAAATAAACAACAGTACATGAGCGCTGGTGACCTTTGCTATCCAGAGGAGGGCTTCCACTCAGATCACAAGTCTGACACTTGTGCACCAATTACCACTTACTTGTACTGGGGTGTAAGCAGTGTAGAGAAGGAGTAAAAGAACTGGATTCTGATGGGGGACCTTAATTTGGTCCTGGCATACTAACTAATCCAAAAAAAGAGATCTTCTTTTAAATCCAGTTCTTAAAAAGAAACAAAAAAAAGCTTGTATTCATTAAAAAACTTGATGTTTCATCCATATGGGAACTGTCACTTCAAACTTGCAGAACCACTATGAGACACAAACACACATCACTTATAATACTCCTAATATTAAATGGTTAAGAATGATATTTCTCTTTTACTTCAAATAAAAGACAGTTATTGCTAGTTTTCTTTTTCTTATTTGAGCTTACTTACAAGTATGGATATTCCTGTAATTGGCAGACAACATTTTATCAACTGTATAAATTTGATTGTTATTTTTCTTTTTGACAATATTAGTAGCAGTAGGTCAAGTGTGATTCACTAATACATAGTTTTTACAATATATTGGCATGTTTTAATGCTCACAGATGAGTTTGCTTAATTTTTTTCATCTAAGATTTGGTTTGAGTTGGGATAAACTTGTTGGCTTTTTTAACAAATTGTCTGATAAGATGCTTGTCCAATCTTTGATTAAATTAACTTCAGGCTGTAACATTTTAAAACCGAGATTGTTACATTTTAAAAAGAAGCATACATTTTAACCAAAATAATAATAATATTAATGAATTTTTTGCAATAGACATTGTATTAGCCTCTGAATTCTTGAGTGTGATAGTAGTGTTGGGCTTTCACTTCTTCCAAATTTGAATCCAAAACTTCTTCATCATTAGACACTTTTAATAAATTTGATACATTTTTAAAGGAAAATGTATAGAACGTCATATAGTTAGACGCACTTCTACTGTAAAATCTATTTTTTTCCTTAAAGATCCACTCGGATCATCCTGTGATCTATAGTAAAAGTGTTCACAGTGGTCTTTTAATTACAAATGTGCCATTTATAGCCAAAATTAAAGGAAAAATGTAATTTTCTAGGACATAGTTTCTGCAGAGCAGAAGGAGTTCATCAGAAATTTGCCCCTGAGTTGTAGGTGGCACTGTGGTGTAGAATAAGCCTGCCCTCATTTCCCATCATTTCTATTTTTAAGCACTCTCCTGCTAGTTTATAGCCCCTCACAACTCCAAGCTAGCATTACCAGTGCAACAAAAATGGCGACCAATCTCAGAGATATGCAGCTGTTCAGTTTTGAGCCAGATACCAGCTCGAACAAGGAAAACAAAGACGTGCATGGATCTATTTGTCTGCAAGTAGATGCATTGGATTGGAGCAGAGAAGGAAGCTTTTGGTCTGCCGATTGCAGTTTTTTTTTTTGTAACAAATACAATTTTTTTTAAACTGCAGTTTTGTTTTTTCTGAAAAAAAAAAAATAACGAAATACTCAGAAACAATTTTAATCTTTACATATATCCTCCATCGTGAGAAAATGCTACAAGAACATGCTAAAAACACCATTTTCATTGGAGTGGGTCTTTAAACAGTGACCTTTAAATAAGTAAACTTAAGGTTCTTTCATCTCTACATAAGGTCTTGTAAAAACGCCTGAGTAGTCTACTGAATGACACCTCCCCCAGTAACACCGAGCTTCTTTTGTTTTAGAGGTCTTCTCCTCATGCCTCAGCACGTCTATTCTGTTCTTAAACCATCAATCCATTTTTATACCCATTTTTTCCTGTTCAGGGTCACAAAGCTGCTGAAGTCTACACGGCTACTGTCAGGTGAAGGTGGAGTGCACACCATTCTCCAGTCCATCCACTCAGAGACAGGCGACCACACACACACATTCACACCTGAGGGACGATTTAGAGTCACCAATTAACTTATTAACCCATTAAGCATATCTCTGGACTGTGGGAGGAAGCCAGAGTGCCCAGAGAAAACCCACACATGGATGATCTGAACATGCACACAGAAAAGAGCCAGCTGGGATTTGAGATGAGAGTGCTAACCACACCAGACACTGCAGCTTCTCAAAACATTGAATTAAACTAGATATACGTAGAAAGTCTTAAACCAACAAACCGATTAAAGAAATGCTTCACATTGTGAAGTGTTCCCTAATGAAGAAACATATTTTTGATGTGCGGGGGGACTTTAACTGATACTTTTAAAGAATATGTACTGTAAAATGTAAATATCTGTAATAACCAGCCAGTTTGTTTGGATGAAATGCGACCTGAAGGCTATGATCGAGGTAAATAAAACGTTAATAACCCCTGTAATCTGCCCTGATGTGATGGAAAGGTAACTGCCTGTGTGCTACTGCATGTGAGCACATATGAGGCTGGCCTCAGCGCTGATCCCTGTGTAAGCCTTGGTCATTGCTCGTGGCCTGAAGGTGAGGTGACAGGGAAGTAAAGAGGCTTTCATCAGATTACTGCTCTCTCTGTCTTTCACTGGCTCCCTTTTTAGCAGCGTATCTCTCTCTGCTGCTTCAAACTGCTTTACTACATCTCTTTTTTTTTTTACCCCCTCGCTCAACAGTAGACCAGCTTTAAGCCATAGTGGTAAAGTTGTCTTCAGTTCTGCAAAAATGTATTTGTCTTTTTCCCAAAAGTCTTGTGCTGTGAGTTGTATTGTTTGGTTTTAGGCTAAAAACATGTGTCTCTGCAGATTTAATAGAAAAGTGTTACAAACAAACACAAAAAAAATATGAATATCTAGAAAAACAACAAAAAAGGCTTAAAAAATATGCATAAATCCTTTAATAACAAAATAACTTGTGATTTTTTTTGTCTTTCTTTTAATAGTTGTGTTTTAAAGATCAACTCTAATCATCTTTAATCTATTTTAAAAGCGTTCTCAGTGGTCTACTATTCATAAGTGTTGTTTTCTAGGACATAGTTTCTGCTGAGCGGCAGTCGCTCTTTAAAATTTTGCCTCTGAGTTGTGGGTGGGACCATTGGTGTGGAGCAACCCCACCACCCTTTCCCGTCATCCATATCTGAGAGCTATCTTTTTTACACGCTCTCTTGCTAGCTTACAGCCCCTCACACCCCTCATCCATCCATCCATCTTCTTGACCGCTTCGTCCCTTTCGGGGTCGCGGGGGTGCCGGAGCCTATCCCGGCTACTGAAGGGCGAAGGCGGGGTACACCCTGGACAGGTCGCCAGTCTGTCGCAGGGCCTCAATCACACACACATTCACTCTCACATTCACACCTAGGGGCAATTTAGAGTCACCAATTAACCTATGAAGCATGTTTTTGGACGGTGGGAGGAAGCCGGAGTCCCCGGTGAGAACCCACGCATGCACGGGGAGAACATGCAAACTCCACACAGAAAGGTCCCAGCCGGGATTCGAACCGGGGCCTTCTCGCTGTGAGGCGAGAGCGCTAACCACTTGCGCCACCGTGCAGCCCCTCACACCCCTCAGTTTTTATTTATATATATTCCTCCATCATGAGAAAAAATTCATTCAATTTTTTTAAAAGCATATTAGTTGTTGAAGATAAAGCTATAAGCCTGTTTCCCCCGGTACTGTCCAAATGGTATTTCCATGATAAAATGGACACATTAATTAACCGAACCGCACCATTATTATGANACTTTGATAACTCTATTTGTGTCATTACAAATAATGACATTTTCACGCAGTGGTTAGCGCTTTTACCCTAACAGTGAGAAGGCCTGATTCTCTTGGACAATGAGTTTTTGAAACTCCCAAAGAGGGACTAAAACCAGGACTGGATTGTCACTTCAGCTATTTAAAAAAATTTAAAACTGTAAAAAGCTTCAGCACGAAAAGGTGATGCAAAACATAAGATAACTCCTTGTGAGAATGAATGACAGAACTGCAATGCAATCATGCTAATGTCCAGAAACTAATAAAAACAATTATTAAAAAAAAAACTTTATTGCTGGGGTAATTAATTCAGAACAATTGAAAGGTGCCATGAGTTGTAGATTTAGCACAAAATGGAAAAAAGATACTGTATTTTGAATTAGAAGGAACTTAAAACATCAAAACACCCCAAAAATTAATAAAATAAAAATAGAAGAAGAAAAATAGTACAACAAAATCCATAAAAGACACAACAGATTTTAGATAAATGTATTTACTTTAAAGGTACTTGTACTTTATTGCATAAATAGAGTTGAAACAGACCCATAATGTGTTATTTACACTCTACTTCTTCCAGAAAGTACACCCTCATTCATGATCTGATTGCACATTCGCATATTTTTATGATTTATTTTTTCTCTACTGCTCCACATATCAGTTCCAACAGCAGTCCTGCGGCTCTGAAGCCACTTCAGCACCAATCCGCTTTGAT
>NW_023417184.1:9621-10224 GCF_002922805.2 Oryzias melastigma | reverse complement strand
ATTGGTTCTAAAGTGGATCTTTGTTGCCGGAAGCCATTCTGATTACTTCTGAGTAACTTCTCGACAGGTTCACGTATGCGATTAAGCAGGATCCGGTTGAACAACTTGGCTGTACATGACATCAGGCTTATGCCGCGATATGAGCCTGTGTCTAGTTTTCTTTATAAAACTGTATTTGATAAACCATCAGACTTTTCCATTTGCCTCTATTTAATTTAGTTTTTTATCTTTTATTTTATCTGCATTTTTTATTTTATCTACTCTAACTATGAGTTTCAGGTTATAACAGAAAACAATTATTTGTGCAACAAAAATAATAATTTTTATGAGAAATCTAAACGTACATAAAATTCAGATAAAGTTATATATTACTCACATGCCAGATGAGCTTACATTCTAATTGGCGGCAGCATTAGAGGGTTCAGAACCAAAACTGCATGCACTTACTACATTTTTGACAAAAAGTTTTTAGTTTTCAAATAATTTTAGCATAATGTTAATGAATTGTTGTTCCAGTAAAATACAAAAAAAGAACCTGACAAATAGTAAAGAAACAATAAAAAATACCGTATATATTTAGACAAATACTAGAGTAGATATGCC
>NW_023417184.1:0-543 GCF_002922805.2 Oryzias melastigma | reverse complement strand
CTATTATGCTTTTTATATTTATAAAAAAATCAATATTGTTGGCTTATGATGTTTGCTTTTTTTATTTAACTGGTTGGAATGGACAGTTGGGAAATGTTTGTCTAGAAATGTGATTGTAAGTTGTTTGTACCAGATTTCCAAAAAAATAATTTATATTTCAAGCTTTTCCTCCCATGCAAGTAACACAGAGCAGAATCTCGTATTTGATTGGTTTCTCTTGGCAATATGTACACACAAATACACTCAAAAATTGGCTCAAAAAGTGAGTCACTGTTGGTACTGGTATTTATTTATTTTTTTCATTTTTGAGTAAGTGAATTTTTGACTTTTCTTAACTTTCACAAAGGCTCAAGGATTAGTAAATGTTATTTAGCCCTGTGGATCAGAGGCAGACATATAAACATAAATAATTAAATTGAATCTGAAGGTAAATGGTATTCTATTTTTTAAAACATTATTTTTATTTTATTTTTTGTTTTGGAGGAGCAGAGTATTTTTGTGCTATCACAGGTAAGGGCATGTACACAGCCAGAGTGTTAAAAT
>NW_023417183.1:1553-21675 GCF_002922805.2 Oryzias melastigma | reverse complement strand
TTTTCTGCAGAGCAGCAATGCTCAAATCTACAGAAGTTAGTCTCGAACAGAAAGAAGTGAAGCTAACTCTCTTGCTAGCTCGCAATCCAATGCTAACTTTAGCGTAGCGAAAAGCAGCTAGCTACATCGGAGCTGGAAAAACAAAGATGTGACTTTTCACAAGTCAGATATTACTGTCAGCTAATAAAGGAGAGCGTCTAGAAAACATTTAAAACACAAAAACAAAATGATTTCTTATTACATTTGATCACTTTCATAAGAAAAATGTAACAAATAATTTAATTCAATTCAATTTTATTTATAAAGCCCAAAATCACAAAGGAAATGTGCCTCTTTGAGCTTCAAATACATGTTAAAAACTCTAAAAAACTGGACTTTTATCAGAGGGAGACTTTAAGCTCTGTGCCTCAGCTACATGTGGGAGGAGCTACCAGCTAATGTTTTTCACCTGATCGCTACATGGAGTGGTGTCTGTGTAAGAATGTGAATCTCATTATAATGCATGGAAGACACAGATGGTGTTGAGAGATCAGGTTTATTTATCTTAAGAAGCTCAACAAAAACATTGTTAACCATGTTTGGGTTCATCAGATCATTGAGAGATTCTCCAGGTACAGTGAGCTTCACTCCCGCTGCAGGAGCTGAGTCTGAGACGGCCGTCTCTCTCTGATCAAGTCTGAAAACGTAACCCGAGAGAGAAAAATAAAAAAAGAATACAATTAAGGCACCTTTTATTATTATTTTCTCGATGAAAAAAAAGAGTTCAGAAAGACAATCTTCACAAAGAAGTTAAACAAAAAACGTAATTTATCTTTTTGGGGATGTTAGTCAAACTCAGCTGAAGTTATCATTAAAAACAAGACAAAATTCACGTTTTAAGCCTGTTGTTTATTTGAAAAAATAACAGCAAATGAGAAAATCTCTTTAAACTGAAACCATTACAAACACTTCACGTCTGTTTATTACACGAAAATCTAACAAAATGTTTAAAATAAATCGTAAACTGAGGACATATTGACAGTTCAGGCAAAAATACACTCAGTAAAATGCTTAAAGTACATGACACACAACAGTTTTTTTAGCTTCTTTCATATTTCATAGAGTTTATAGCATTTCCTGCTTGTTTTATTTTCATTTTCTTTCACTAACATAACGACTGTCTGCATCCTGATCACCATTCATACTGTTGATAAGTCTGAGCCCGGAACAATAATCTTAAACATCTTTCCGTAGACAAAATCCCGTTTTACAGAAGACCTAAACAAAGCTAACCGAGGTTTACTGGATCTTCTCGACACTCATCTATAAATATAAACACTGCAGGTTGTTGTTAGGTTTGTTTTCATTGCGTAAATCAAATGAAAAAGTCGGTTATTGTGAGTTTAGTGAATAAACTGGGTTCAAACGAAGGACATAACAGTAGAACAACCCAAACGGAATCAAAGCAATCACGTCTCAGAACAAACCAGCGCTGGATTTCTCATCAGTCCTGCCTAAATATTATTTCTGCTTTGCCTTCCTTGATAAAAAGCGTAAAGCTTTGCTGCTTGTTTATGTCAGGGATGTAATTACTGCCTGGGTTATGAACTGCTGCAGATCTGGGCTGGCACGCCGCATGTTTGTTTAGCCACGCCGCAGAAACTGACCTGAAAGAAACAACATGAAAACACTGGTAACCAGCGAGCGCGGCCGCTCTGACTCAGAAATGCTCCCAGATTAAAGACACAAATGTGGAAGACTTCAAATTAAAGTAATGAATCACATTCCTTCCCATCGCTGCTTTGTTTTTGCATCTAATGGCGCTACTAGTCAAAGCAGCTGAGTTTCTAGTCTTTAATTATGCAGCCGGGTACAAGGACGTTTGAAGAACTCTCTGGAAGTCGCACTCGACTCTCCTGATGGCGGGAGAAGCAGCGAATGTTTTCGCTGCAGATAAACTTCTGGCTCGCCGTCCCGATGAGGCTCACTCAGCAGAGGAAGGAGTGGGAGGGAAGGAACAACAGGAGGGAGCTGAGAGACGAGGACAGGAGGTTAAAGATGAACGCAAAAACACCAGAGAAACCACTGATGAGCTCACATTCGTGTTGAGATTAAACTGGACTTTTAACACGAAGATGCAACAGGACATCAGGATGAAGCTCGGTTTAGATTAAACTAAATGTGTCTGCATTCACCAAAATGTTTCTAGTAAATCTGAAGCTGTATCCCTTTGACTTCCAGGTTCTTAAAAAGGCAAAAATAAAGGGTAAAGTTGACCCGATTTATGCTAGGCGGCTTGTTTTATTTGTTATTTTTGTTATTTTACCAGGTAAAAAATCATTTAGGGCCAAGAAATTAATGTGTTATAAATTCTGTGTTCTAGCACGTATGTGGACACAAAAGGGGCGTGCACTGAGAGAATGTTAGCTAATTGTTGTGGTCTGTTGACTCTGTAAAACCCCTGAAAATAATGGATAAATGGTCAAACATTATTGGTTAAACACTTGGTTTTAAAGAAAGATTAATCAATCAATCAATCAATCAATCAAGTTTATTTATAAAGCGCTTTAACGCAGGCAGACTGCTACAAAGCGCTGTACATTAAAACACCAAGAACACTAATAGATAAAATACAAGCACAAAGCAACTAAAAACCAAGACAGTAACAGAGTTAAAAACAGGATAAGAACAAAGTAAAAACAAAGTAAAAACGGAGTAAAAACAAAGTAAAAACGGAGTAAAAACAGAGCAGAGTCTCAAGGAACGTTAAAAGCTTGACTGTAAAAATGGGTTTTAAGCTTATTTTTAAAAATTGACAGAGACGAGGCATCACGAATGTTAAAAGGCAGAGCGTTCCAGAGCTTTGGGGCACAAATGGAAAAGGCTGGATCCCCTCTACACTTCCTCTTAGCTCTTGGCACCTCCAGGAGCAGCTGATCAGCAGACCGGAGGCACCGGGGAGGAGTTTAAGGCATTTTCATTCAGAAAAGCTTTTATTTAATCTATTTTTGTCTTTTTTGTGTTTTACTGTTTTTTATTGTCTGCAAAATGTTTGTAATTTTATGTGTTTTTATTTTTTGTGAAGCACTTTGTGATTTTTTTTATCTGGGAAAGGTGCTNGGACTGCCAAATTATTTTTCAATATTGCTTTAGAATACATGAACACGTCTTAGCATTTTCTTTACCTTTGAACGTTGAAGTCTTGTATCTATGTCGCATATCAACAGACTGGATTCAAAAAAACGATAAACTTCTTTAAATGTTACTGGCAGCAAGCAAAAAGCCCCCAACAAAGAGACGGTTCAAACCTGCACCGCCATCAAGCAAGACTGCATAAACATCCTACAAGACATGAACGCCGTGGAGAAACGGTCTTTCATAGGATGGTCCAAGCGGACAGAATACGTTAAACCAGTTGGTACATCTTATGCAGAATGATGCCTTTCCCTCCTTGTCAATGCTGAAAATGTCATGACATCAACCTGGAATCAACTATAAGAGGAATGCTTGGAGATGCGTGAATGTAGAAAAATACTAATTTGGGTTTTTTTTGTGAGGAGTTAGCATAATACAAAAAGTTGATTTTGAGTTATTTAGGTTCTTTAGAGTTGATTTAGACAACAACAAAAATACTAATAAGTCTTCAACATGTTCATGTTTTGTGCCGTTACAGTGGAATTTGAACATTTATTTATTTGTATGTTCTTTTTTCAGTTAGAATGTACAATGCATGCAATCTACTAAGGAAGAACAGACAACATGACTATCATGTTTAGTCTTTTTGTGTAAAATGTAACAAGCATGCTGAATTATGTTTTTTTTTCAAAAATTAAAGTAACTTTAGCACAAAACAACATTAAAAAATAAATCACATTTTAGAAAAAAAATATATAATTGTTTTTACTTACATATAGATGGAATCCATTCTTGAGTAGTAGTCCAATTTATTTTACAAAAGGCACCATAAACATCAGTTAAAATGACAGTTATTTGTTTATTTATTCGTTAGGTGAAGTTACTAAAACAATGTTTCAATAAGCTGAAGGGAAAAACTAATGGGTCTATCTTGGCAAACTTCTATCTACTGTAGATAAACATTACTATAGAAAGCTATTGCATCTTCTAGAACGGGGTCAGCAACCTTTAGCAGTTAAAGAGACATCTGGACTAGTTTTCTACTGATCCAAACCTAGAAAGAGCCACATAGTCTTACTTTAGCCATTGGGAAATTTGGATTTGCATTCATGAGCTTCTGTTTTTAAATAATAAATATGCATCATGTCTATTTTTGGCACGGACAAAGCAAAAATACAAAAAGAAGCTAACATCTCTCAAAATTTTATTTTTTATGTTTGAAAGAAGCTCAAATCTTCTTCTTCTTCTTCTTCTTCTCCTTTGGGCTTTTCCCTTCAGGGGTCGCCACAGCGAATCAGTTTCCTCCATCTAAGCCTGTCTTCAGCATCCTCCACTCTAACACCAGCCACCTTCATGTCTTCATTCACTGCATCCATAAACCTCCTCTTTGGTCTTCCTCTAGACCTCTTTCCTGGCAGCTCTAGACTCAGCATCCTTCTACCAATATATTCACTGTCTCTCCTCTGAACATGTCCAAACCATCTCAGTCTGGCCTCTCTGACTTTATCTCCAAAACCTCTAACATGTGCTGTCCCTCTGATGTATTCATTCCTGATCCTATCCATCCTGGTCACTCCCAAAGAGAACCTCAGCATCTTCATCTCTGCTACCTCCAGCTCTGCTTCCTGTCTTTTCTTCAGTCCCACTGTTTCTAGTCCAAACAACATGGCTGGTCTCACCACAGTCTTGTACACCTTTCCTTTCATTTGTGCTGAAACTCTTCTGTCACACATCACACCTGACACTTTTCTCCACCCATTCCAACCTGCTTGCACTCTCCTCTTCACTTCTTTTCCACACTCTCCATTACTCTGTTGAGTGATTTTTAACTTTACTCTGAAAGAAGCTCAAATAACTTTATAAATTACAAGATGCTCTGTGCCAAACAGGATAATCTCAGTGCTCTGGGTAGCTAGAAACTAATATTGTGCAGCAAAAGATAATATGTGCTTTTAACTCATAACAGATCAAACTTTTACCGAAGTTTTGCTGTCCATATAAAATCTGTGCATTCTGGAGGTAGCGTTGAGCAAACAAGACGTCTTCAGGTCAACAGGATGTAAAATCCTACATAGTTTATCTATGTGAATCTCAGACATCAATTTATAAATGTAACTAATCTAAATTAAATAAATGCTAATTAAGTGATCCTTACTTAAAAAAATGTTCTTTTATTTTTCTTTCTTTATTTTTTGTTATTTTCTCCTCTTTGTTCTCAGCAGTCTTACACTACTGGGTTTTGTTATTTTAGTTTGAGGTTGGACGTTGATAGTCTTAGTTTCCAGGCTTTGTTTATTTGTTTTTTTACGTAGTTGATTAGGCAGCTATTAACTGAGAGATGCTGACTGTGACGTCCGTCATGGCTGGGTCAGCAGTCCACCTGACTTTATGTTTGGCCCATAGACTGTATATAAAATAATAATAATATTTTTACAGTCTATGGTTTGGCCAAGGAGCCACCATGGAGAGATAAAGGAGCCACACGTGGCTCTGGAGCCGCAGGTTGCAGACCTGTTCTAGAATCGATAGCTGTAACTTCCAACATTTTGTGTCTCGATTATTACAACAAACAGCTCTCCATATGCTGGAGGGCCAGTACATCAACACCAACTATAGTTTTTTGTTTTTTTCATTTTTGTTGCTGGCATGTCTTGTGATTTTATACATATTAAAGCGTGTCTTGGCTCAACTAAAGTTAAAAATGGATCTCATACACGCCTAGATCCCGGCGTGAAATGGTTATTTATAACGCGCAAAGCATGACGGGACCGCGGTGCTATTAAACGTTGGTAAGTCGTGTGTCCATAGATGTAAACCTCGATGTGCGGGATGTTGGCCTCCATGACCCGGTTTATGGTGCTTCTCTAGAGCAGTAAAGTTTAAAAGTTCCGGTCAAATCTCCAGTAGATCATCCGATCCCGGTGGATCAGGAGTGGGACGGCAGACAGCCCGCTGAACCTGCTCCGATCGTACCATTGTGTCTGCGGGGTCTTTGTCTTCACTAAATACTCCTGACTCCGTATTTGGGTTCTTCGTGTGAGCGGGAAACGTGTGAAACAGTTTTCTGTTTTCTTTTTAAAGCTACATTTCTGTACGTGGAGCTTCAGCCGCAACATTTCATTTATGTTTGAGAAAGTAAAGTACAACCAGAATGTTCAGCGGGAATGGTTCAGTCCGAGTCGGAGGTCGGAGCGGCGGAGCGAGACTTTTCCTTGGGTTCAAACAGGCCGAAGTTCCGCGGTTCTTCTCCGGAACATTTGTCCTCCTTTAAAGCAGACGGTCACGGAGCTCACATCACGGTCAGGAACCACGTTATGTTCCCGCCAGCAGAGTTTGCCGCGCAGGTAAGAAACGCTTCCGTCCCGAGCCCCCCCCCCCGACCCCCCCGACACGGTGATCCGTAGAAAGAGCAGATTCTGTCAGATTAGCATGGCGTCAAAGTTAGCCTGAGTTCTGCCGGGGGGTTCTGTGGAGGGGCTGTGGAGTTCTGGGGGGTTCTGCTGGTTCGGGGAGGGGGGGTCTGCGTAAGAATATCAGGAATATCTGTGTCAGTGCTGGCTGGTACTGACCCCCCCCCGTAGTCAGAGAGGATCACTCAGACTTTGAATGACTTTGGAATTTATACAAGTTTTTTTTCTGCCATAATTCAAAGTAAAATGTGAATCTTTTCTATTTAATAACAAAACATACCATCCAAATGAAATAACAGTTAATAAATGAAACGAGCAGAAAGAAATGAACTTATATTATCTTCCTCATCGCTGCATCAACAACAGTAAATAAAACAAAGAAAATGATTTGACATAGATATCAAACCCAGACTACATTTTAAATTAACATAAATACATTCCGGCTAACCATCATTTAATCATATTTACCTACGTAAGGTTCAGTGACATTAACTACTTAACATTTCATGAAAGTATTTTTCTACATATCTATAATATTTGTTTAGCCTCACGCTTTTATTAATACTTTTAAAGACAGCATTTGTTTTGTATTTTTAGCTTCTTAGTCCAGTTTATTCCACATGTTAGAACCGTCCACTGAGAGATCTCTCCAGTACTTTTGTTGTAAATCTTGGTTTTCTGAATATTTTATAACCTTTTATGTCGATATGACTTTTGTTGAATTAGTCAGTACATTTAGTAACCATGTCCTGTGTGTCTTGTACATACATTTGAGATTGTTAAAATCAATCAATATACTTTATTAATCCACTGGGGGGAAATTCATTAAAATCAACTAAACTTTAATATTTTCAAATGACTGAATTGTGGTCCTGGGGGTCTCTATATTTACTCCCTGTTATAATTCTTATTGGGCTTTTCTTAATGTTGAGATTGGAGGTTCAGTATGTTTTGTGAGTGAAGCTGCAGTACTGAAGGTGTGGATCAATCAGAGAGCTGTACAGTAAATGTGATGCGTTATGGTTGATCGATCATTTCTGTTTGTGTAATATTCAAATTCCTTTAGCTATTTTTGTTTTTACACTACTGTGAGGCTTTCAGGAACATTTGCCACCGATTATTACACCCAGAAACTTAATTTTCCTCATTTTCCCTTTTAAAACCACCAATGTTTACATTATTATTTCTATTACTGAATAACAAAGTATGATTTCAGTTTGAACATTCGGGCTGTGGATCGATCCTTAGGTGATGATCTGATTCGATTCACCAATCAAGCTCAATGATTCACGAACCACGATTCGTATTTTTTAGTACAAGCTTGTTGCCATGTGTATGTCTATTTACTTGATTTTTAAAAATGAAAATGATATGTATTAAATCATTGTCATTTAAACCTTTTAGAACAGGAGATCAGAATCAAACTGATAAAAACACAAAGATTTAGACTGAAATGTCATTTTAAGTTGTTTGGATTATTTAAACAACTTTCTGAATTAGGGGTGTTGCGGATCACGGATTATCCGTGGTCCGTACGGATCAGAAGCCACGGTTCGGGACACGGTTCGGACACGTGTGTACCGCGGACCACTCCGACCCCCACCCCCAGCGAGCGCACACACCTTGGGCTCTCATAATTTTAATCATTGTCCGTTCACATCAATGAAATTCTGTCAAATTCCTGTAAATCCTCTTTGTTTTGACCAGCGCTGAAGTAACAGCTTCACGGTTATTTCTTAAAGTCTGTTCCTGAATCTCCCGCTGCGTGTGGGCGGAGCTTTCAGAGCTTTTCCTGCATAGAGAATTTGGTGTCGGCCGCCACCAGCTCCTGGAAAAGGGGGGATGTGGCTGATTCTAGGAGCCCAGACTGAGAGAGAGTCCACGGAGACCCGAATGATGACAAAATGATACAACAGAAAAAATAATTTCAGTAAACCAATAACCAATATATAATCGCAAATATTTTGATTTTAATGTCAAGGTAACAATAATTATATATTTTGTTTTGGAAACATCGTCTGTGGACCCCCCTTCCTCTTAATTGAAAATGGTTCGGTCCGACTGGACTATTCTTCCACAGCTGTTTGTTACCGTCAGACCCACAGAGTTTAAGGGAGAGAAGACACGCTTTAAAATCAGGAGTTTAAACACCTGATTTAGAGGAGAACCTCCGTGAAAAAAGAAAAAAGGAGACAGTCTGTCTATTGCCGCGCGGAAAGGAGAGAGTGCTCGTAAACGGACAAGGGGGCGGGGCCATGAATTTGAGGGTTTCTTCTGAAGCTTTTGTATGGAGCTTCAAACTAGAATAATTTGTTGTTTTATTGTGTATCAAAATTAGGCTTGTTAGTTACATTTCTGTTTTATAATGAGGTGATCTATAGTAAAATATGTAAATTGAAAGAATGTTCAATAAAGTTACATAATAATAATAATAAAATAAACTTGTTAAGGTATACAAATCTGAAGTCCCCACGAGACACCACCACCTTATTTTAAGCCAGGAAAAACCCTGCAGCTTCCGTCACAAACTTTACTCAACTTGACGCGGATGGATAGATATCAGGTTTATTTAATGTTAAGACCTGAATAAAAGCATCAGTACACGTTTCAATTTCTGGATTCAAAGAATACATCCGTAATGGACATGATTTTATGGCAAGCCAAAAAGATCACCAGGAAAAGCGGGTGCAACAGTGCCACGTTTTACAGATAATTATTATTATTTTAAATATTTAAATGTCCCCATTTGGCGAGTGGGATCAGAACATTTGTATTTCAAGTGAACACCAGATAGATTTGGTATTTTCAAAACTATTTTTAAGCATTCTTTTCTCTGTTTTTGTAGATTTGTATGTATTCAGAAACTACAAGTTTTAGCATTTTGCTTGTGTTCAAACTTTAAAGATTTTTTGTTTTAATAAATAGGCCTCAGTGAGCAAAAGTTTTGAACTTTTGTGTAAGGGAAGTACTTTATATTCATTTTGAATATATGATTTGAAACGTTTCCAAAAATTAATTTAGCTTTCATGTTGTTGTTGTTGTTGTTGTTGTTGTTGTTGTTGGTGGTGTTTTTTTTGTTGTTTTTTTTTTAACTTTTTACTGATCCGAAAAGTGATCCGAACCGTGACCCTAAAACCGTGACACGATCCGAACCGTGAGTTTTGTGATCCGCAACACCCCTATTCTGAATAAATTCAGCAGTAAAATAAACACCATAAACATCCCTGTTGTTTTAGATCATTTAACAACAAAACCTGCAAATGTCCTCCACAGTTTTTCCTTTCTCAAAGTTCTTCAACATTTGAAGTTCTAAGCATTACATTTTGGTGCTGAGGCTGTATGATGATCACCGCGAATCAGCTGATTACATCTTCACTGCTGTGCAGATCTGCATCTCGACGCTGCGACTCTCTGCTTCAGAACCGCTGGAGTTACGTTAACTGTTGAAGAGTTACCATAACCATGTCAACACTGGGGCTGAAGCCAATTCTTTTGTTTTTTCAGAACTTATGTCAGTGAGCTGAACCTCAGGCTTGTTTTTTGAACGGAGAAAACCATAAAACACTCACTAGTTTTATTTGAGCCCTGCGACAGACTGGCGACCTGTCCAGGGTGTACCCGCCTTCGCCCATCAGTAGCCGGGTTAGGCTCCGGCACCCCCGCGACCCCAAATGGGACAAAGCGGTCAGGAAGATGGATGGATGGATAGTTTTATTTGAAAACAGGAAGCTTCAGCGTCACTTTATTTTGAAGATTTCATTACTTCTGGTGACAGTAGCGCTTCTTTTTGGGCTTTGTTTTAGTTCATAAATTAAAATTCAACATTATTCTGCATTTCAGAGCATTAAATACGTCGTCCCCAAACAATATTTGACTACGCTCTACTACATTTCTAAAGATCGGGAATCGGCGATCTTGGACGTTACAAATCTTTGTACTCAAATTTTTGAGAGCAGATTATGAGTATCCAAGTGCTCAGATACTCGTTACAGTCCTGCTAAAGATAATGTATATGAAACTGTCTTCACTAACTCTGTATGAATCATAATAGATGCTTCTAAAAACTGATTTTTTTCCCACCTCTACTTTCTCTTCCGCGCCGTGAAGTCGTTCCTTGAAACTCTTGTACGACTTTAAAGCGGTCCGTGATGACACACAGGTGTCACACAGAACAGCTCATTAGCATAGCATCAGTGTGTAGCAACAACACAACCTTTTTATTAAAGTCTCTGTTGGAAGTCCAGCAGGTTTATCTTCGGTTCTGTCTGGGTCGTAGGGCTGCAGCAGATCACGGCGACTCTTTGAAAACACAAACTATTCATTGCTCATTTCGGTTGACTTTAGGGACCAGTCTCTGTCTGTACGTCTGTCTTTGGTCGTACGGTTCTGCACTGCTGCTGAACCATGCCCCCCCACCCCCGGGGGGGTCAGCAGAGCACTAACTCATTCAAATATAACCTTTAAAGGTTTGATCTCTTGGTTGTAATGTCCTACAGCTTTTATTTTGCTGTTAATTCAGGTTTAAGAAGTTACACTCACACTGAAAACACGTTTATGTTCATTCTCTTTTATGGTAAACTGTGAGCTAGTTTTTGTTAGGATAATAATATTTTACATTCCTGATGACAGCCTCAGTAAAGGCCTGCTCTTTCTGCCATAAAGATCTGGTTCTTGAGCAGTAAGATTATCCAGGACGGGGTATGAGAGCCGTCCCGTCACAGCTAGCTGCTCTGAGAGGGATCAGCCAGACCGTCCACGTAAAGAGGCTCACAGTAATCAAGTTAGTGGAACCAACCTCTTACTGTTTGTTCATTTAACAGTCCGTCAGGGTTTTGTGAATGTTGGAGTTGTTTTGTCTAAACTCATTATGTTGTATCTCATATAGCATCAGTCGTGTGAAAGCATTCAGACATTCACACATAAAGTCTTTCCCACTTTAAACTATTTCAGCTAGTTTACTGTCAAAACATTCAGCTTGTTTAGAATAATTCTACCTTAATTCTGTAAGTTTTATATGTACATCTGCTCTTACTCTTCAGTCATCTGAGCTCATTCTTTAAACTGCACCATCTTGGTTTTTTGGTCAAAAGCAGTCTTTAAGTAACTATATGTGTTTAGGAGGACAGATTATTTTAGCCTATGATCTCATTTTAGTGTCTTTGCTGCTGTTGGGTTTACATCATTACGTTAACAGTCTTGTTACTCTATTAGCTAAAAATTTACTGGAAGAATAACCAAATATTACCAGTATTTATGTTCAGAATCTGCTTTGAATGTTTTCTGCTTTTACTGATCTTTGGATTCATAAAGACGTTCCCAGTGGTCGTTTGGTTATGATGAACCTGTGTTGTTTTCTAGGACATAGTTTCTGCAGATTCATGAAAAGTTTGCCCCTCAGGCGGGACCGTTTGTGCAGGCTGAAGCTGCATTCACTCCACATGCAATTCGCATGGCGAGAACATCGAGTTTCAATGTTAAGTCAACGTACAGACGCAGTATGAGGTCAACAATCTGAAGTTTGGGAATCAGGGACTCGGCTTTGGAGATGTAGCTCGATCAGCACGTAGGAAACAAATCCAATACGGCTGATCAATACATCGATCGTATAGCCATCCTCTGGGCGGGCTGGTGGAGATCCGCTGCAGGATGGGAGGCGAGCGAGCTCTGAGTCGTGGGAGTAGCAGCAGAAAGCGCCTGTCGGTCAGACTCTGGCAGCAAACGTCACGCTCTGGCAGAGTCTCTGAATGATCTCATGGACCCATAGAGACGTGATTACTGGTGTTTTTGTAGAACTCTTACGCAGACACCGCTCCATGTAGCGATCAAGCTAAAAACATTAGCTGGTAGCGAAGGATGGGTGTCGCTAAGATTTTAGCTGTACTCATTTTCTTATTGATCCAGTATTCTTATTGATACTTTTCTGTGATTATCAACATAAAAACTTTTATTTTAATACTAATAAAAGCACAATATGTTACCTAACATCCTTTTTACAATCGAAATGAGTGAATGAGACATAATCTTTTTCATGTTTATAAAGATTCAGAAGAAGCACATAAAGAACAAATCTGAATTATAAATAATGGATAGATGTTTAGTGTAAAAGTAACAAATGGAATTAAACCTGAAGCGTTTTTGCCTCTGATGTTTTTGAAGATCATACCTTCCAGATCTCGTCATCCAACCGTTTGGAAACATTTTTCAGTTACATGCTAACTGTTTTGACTAATTTGAATTTTTTCAGTTTTTTCTGGCTATTTTGGAGTTGAGCTAATTTTTTAGCTACATGCTAACTGTTTTGGTTAATTTATGCTTTTTTTTTTAGTTTTTAGGCTGTTTTTGAGTTAAGCTAATATTTCAGCTGCATGCTAGCTCTTTTTTGCTAACTTAGGCTTTTTTCGGTTTTTTAGAATAATTTCGCATTTAACTAATATTTTAGCTGGCTATCAGCTTCAGCGATTTCAGCTATTAGCTTCAGCGTTTTCAACTTTTAGCTTCAGCATTTTTAGCTATCAATTTCAAGATCTTCAGCTATCAGCACTAGCATTTTCAGCGGCCAAATTTAGCTTACAGCATTCCCTCTGGCATTATCACAGGTAATGCTATACATCTAATTTGTAGGAAATTTAAAGCTAACGATGGTTGAGATGTGTGCTTTACATCCAGTTTGCACATGACCAGATTAGTCGACTATTAAAATAATTGTTTGTGGCAGCACTAGTTCTTAATAAAAGTTAAACAAGTTTACTGATCTGGTCTTTACTTAAAAATGCACTTTGGTGTCTAGTAGTAAAGAGAAATGCATCTAAAAAAAGGAAATGCATTTTTTTGATCATTGTTTTATGATATTTGTTTCATAATGAATCGTTGCCTCCTGAATTGTAACTGAATTGTGAGATGCCTCAACATTCTACCTCTACATGTGTAAATCTGGGGGCGGAGCTAGCAGAGCAGACTCTTCATGAAAGAGGCGGTTCTCTCTCTGTGACATCAGCATGTGAGAACCCGCTCGTTCGTGTGGGTTGGGAGGGGCTGGTGCTCAGAGCGCAGATTTTCAGAGGATTACTCAGCAATGTGTGAATGGATCAAAATACAGTTTGGGGTTCTTTATGGTGAGGAATGAACAGTAGAATACACTTAAAAACTGGTTTTGCATGGTACAGGCTCTTTAATGTTTCTGATGTTGTCAGCTTGAGCGTTAAGGACAAAACGTGTGAAAAATAGAGCAGCAGGAGGAAGATGATTATCGACACAATAGCTCTAAACATTGAACTATGTTCTTGATAGCGTGCGCACATGAGTGCCTTTCTCTAAAGAGGAAAAAAATCAAATTTCATTGGACTATGAATAACTTCAAGAGAAGATAATTGAAACATATAAAATGAATAGTAATAGTGTTATGACTTAAAATGTTTGTTTTAAAGTCAAAGACTTAGAGAATCGTAAGAGTAGATTGTTCTGGAATTGTCACAGCTTTGATTATACATCTGTGCTTTATTCCCACTTTTACATTTAATACTCTCAAGTCACTTCCATGCAGAAATGATTCCTAAGGTGGATCAATACTTACAGTATGTGTCCGCACATAAGGAAACCCTGAGCTGAGTTCGACCTGCTCATCTGGTTTGACTGTGAATGCAGCCAGAAGTGAGAGAATGAGGAAAAGCTGGTTGTGAACAGCATTGCAAAGCTGAGAGCAGCATGGGCTCTTTATGATATCAGAAAGGGGGCGTGGCCACTTCAGCTGAAACTCCTGCTACACCTAACAGGTTCCTTCAAACACACAAGAGACGGCATTGTTCCAGGAAGGCCTGTTCTGGTGGGAAAGTCGGAGCAGAATTCAAAACCAGGAGAACGTCAGATTATTGATAGATTCAATATACCTGTACGAGGTATGTGTGATTCTGTCCTCAGAGTTCTGGCCAGCAGATCTTTCAGGGTTTGGGGACAAAGTGTCTTCTTTGTTTTTGCTAATATATATTAGTTTTGGTATTGTGTAGTTTAAAGTGAGGCTTTTCTGTCAAAGGTGAACATTCTGCAGCAAATTATACATTCTAGTAAAATACGGCCAATGTGTGTCCGCTCATTGTGTTTTTTTACTTAGATTCCAGTGTGGTTATTTACTTTAGTTTTTTAACCTATCGGTTAATGTCCAAATACTCAGTAAACTGTAGTAATCCACAGGAGATTTGGCTCTGCTCTGTGGTGGTTTTCTTCTACACAGTTGCATTGCATCATAAAAACTTGTGAATTATCTCGGATCTTAATACTTGTCTAGATTAGCTCCTCCCTCTCACACACGGCTGCCAATGTGCTGTTGAGTCTTGAAATGGTTAATGGTTAAAAGAGAGGAGGGGCTGATCAGGTAGAAGGACATCTGCCTCATTTAGAGCACAATCGCCAGGAGATTCACCCGAGCAAAAGTATTTACATCATTTTAAATTTGTCGCATTTTTTGAGTGCCGTGGGTCCCTGGGTAAAGTCTCGCATGTCCCAGGAATGAGTGAACCGTGTGCGGTATCATGATTCATGATTTATTTTTAGGGAAATTTTTCTTCTTAAATTCCTACTTTTTCAGTCATTTTCAAGCATGTTCTTTGGATCTTTCTATGTTTTTTCCCAACTTTGGTGCATAAAGCTCAGTCTGAATTAAGAACTACTCTAATTTATCATGTGGTGTCTTATCTTGATCTATTTTTTATGAGAATTACTTTTTATTGGGTATTTTATATCAAGTAAAAATTGCCCGGCAAAAGTGATGGTGTAACTTTTTATAGCAAAAGTGTTGTAGGGTTAAACTAAACCAAAGACTTCTTCATGTCTGTGGTTCACAGAACCAACATGATGTACTGCAGAGAGCCGCATGGTAACAGAAGAAGAATACAATAATCACAGCCTATTAACCCGTTACTGCAGTTTACATCTACTTTTGACTCCAGTCTTATTCATAATTGCAATAATGTCAAATGTTTTACCGAATCTTAATGAAACTTTAGGTTGACTTCTTATCTCAGTCTGACAATAGATGACTTGAGTTCTGTTCATTTTCAGTCTGAACCCGAGGCTCCAGAGCCACATGGGACTCTTTTACCTCTCCATTGATGCTCTTTGGTTAAAATAAAATGTTTTAAAAAATAAGACCAACCGTAAAGGAAAAAGTAAGTAAGTAGTAAAATTTAAACAAAGTTAATTAACCTAAACTTTATTTAATTTGACAATTCTCCAACAATCCATCAATTCTTTGTAGTTTATTTGGACTTTCAGCTTCATTTATTACATAAATTCAATTTATTGTCGGTAAGCACAACCAGAATCAAAGCTAAATTATAATCCACTGGATTATAAATCAGATTTTCTATTTCTGAACCAATTCAAGGATTTAAAGTGTTCCTCGTGGTTTAATATATGGTAAGGGTCACTTCATGAGCTCTGATTTAGTTTTTGTTGGTTATATTTATGAATTTGTGGCTGAAATGCTCCAGAAACAGTAAAATAAACATTTTTATTGATGACTTTCCACTTCCTACTGCATTTGCTGCACTGATATGATCCTATGCTGTAGGATGTCTTTTATTTTGAAAGGAAGTCATGCAAACCTCTGTCAAAAGTTATGAACTATTTCATATTTTTTCATGTTTACTTTTTATTTGTGCCTAAAAACCACAATAGGTTATTTAAATATATCATGTCAGCAGTAAAAATTAAAAATAAATCTAATTTTTCTAAAGGGTGAGTGATGATTTTGTGGGTTTTGGTTGGTGAGAAATGGACCTGAATGGTTCTTTAAGTGTTGAAGGTTGCAGAGCCCTGACCCAAACCAATTTTAACTCTTTCTGCAAGTTTTTACTGGAACCATTTGGTGATTTTTTTTATTTCTTTTTCTCTTTTTCCTCCTCAGGAGAAAATGTTGGCAGTAAAAGTGAACATCTAATAAAGGTCAGTAGTACAATACTGTTGGTATTTAAACTTATCTTAGGAGTATCTTTGCTTTCTTTGGAAATGTTTCCATTTTAGTTTGAGTTTTTCCACAGTATGGATCTGCTGTCAGGAGCTGTGTTTACATGGTAATCTGAATAAACACCTGATCAGAGTAAAAACGCGTCATGGAAACGCTAATCAGAATACTCGGACGTGATCAGACTCATTCAGATCCAGATTTCTGATTGAGAAAGGCGAGTTATACTGATTGTTGATCGTGGTGCGTGGAAACGGTTCATTCATGCTGGGCCACTGATAACATCAGAAGAGGTGTGCATAGAGCTCAGGAGGATCCACAGTCGGAAGTCTGCCGGTCCGGACGGAATATCACCTCGGCTGCTGAAGGAATGTGCGTCGGAGCTGGCTGTGCCTCTTCAGAACATCTTTAACAAGAGTCTTCAAACCGGATGTGTCCCTGGCCTGTGGAAGACCTCATGCCTTGTCCCAGTGCCTAAGGTGACAAAGCCTGCAGGGATGAAGGACTACAGACCAGTTGCCCTGACATCTGTGATAATGAAGACTTTTGAGAGGCTGCTACTCCGGCGGCTCAAACCTCAGGTGGAGGGGGCGCTGGATCCCCTTCAGTTTGCCTATCAGGACAGTATGGGAGTGGAGGATGCAGTCCTGTATATGGTCCATAGGGCGCTCTCCTTTCTGGATGGGGCAGGCGGCTATGTGAGGGTGATGTTTTTTGACTTCACAAGTGCTTTCGATACAGTCCAGCCTCAGTTGCTGAAGGAGAAGCTCAAGAGGATGGGAGTGGATCCTGCTTTTGTTCGCTGGATCCACAACTATCTGACTTCAAGGTCACAATATGTCCGACTGGGTGACTGTGTATCTGGAGTATTGATGAGCAACACTGGTGCACCACAGGGAACTGTACTATCACCTCTTCTCTTCACGCTTTACACTGCTGACTTCACTCATGCATCTGCGGCTTGTCATGTCCAAAAGTATTCAGACGACACCGCTATTGTGGCATGTGTAAAGGGAGGGGACGAGAGTGAGTACAGGGAGCTCATCACCAGATTTACCTCCTGGAGCAGGGAGAATGGTCTTGTGCTGAACACCTCAAAGACCAAGGAGATGATCATTGACTTTGGTAGGAAGCCCTCCCACCAACCAGTGATCATCAATGGAGAGAGGATCGAGGTGGTTGATGCCTACTAGTACTTGGGAGTGCACCTTGACCACAAACTGGACTGGACAGAGCAGGCTCGGGCTCTGTATAGGAAAGGACAGAGTAGGCTGTTTTTCCTAAGGAGGCTGAGGTCCTTTGATGTGTGTGCCGACATGTTGCTCCTCTTCTATCAGTCGGTTGTGGCAGGTGCTGTTTCCTTTGGGGTTGTATGTTGGGGTGGCAGTATGACCAAAAGGGACTGCAATCGGCTGGACAAACTGATGAGGAGGTGTGCATCTGTGATCGGGAGGAGGGTGGACTCAGTGGGAACTGTGCTGCAGAAGAGGATGAGGGCTCTAAGCCGAAGCATTCTGGGTAATCCAAGACATCCTCTACATAGCACAATGTCTGCACAGAGGAGCACACGGAGTAACAGGCTCCTTCCACTGCGCTGCAGGACTGAGCGCTTTAAGAACTCATCTGTCCCTTCAGCCATCAGGCTGTTTAACAAATCTGCCTGATATAAACTGGTATTTTATTTATTTTATGAATCTGTTATTTTTATTGCTATTTATTGTGTGTGTTTGTGTGTGTTCTGTTCTGCTGCCGGACACCTGAATTTCTCCCTTGTTCTATCTATCTATCTGATCATGTGTCATTCCTGCGCTGGATCATGCATAGACAGTCAGAGGAACCCCGAGGTAGACTGACCACTGCACACAGCCCCCCCCACACACTCGCTGATGTTACAGACATGCCTGTCGGATCCAAAATCTTCACACATGTCAACATGTTCACAATACAACTACAGATCACACGGATGCAAACAAACACATGGAAAGCATTTCATTCTGTCATGCAAAGGTGAGCTGGCACCTGTGCTCAGGTAAAAAGAGGGGGGGGGGTCGGGGGGTCACCCCCACACCAAGACCCCCGCCAAAGGCAAGGCAGCAGAGGCAGCCGGCCCCCCCACACCTGCATGAGATAGCAGATCAAGACTGGAAACCCAACAACAACCACTCAGACCGGGACCAGCAGCACCCACAGGGGCCCCCAGCACCAGAGAAAGGGGGGTCCTGTGGCAGGGGCCAGAGAACAACCCTCCCGCCTCACCAGGAAGCCTGGCGCTAGGCCCCACCTCCCGAAGAATCCCCCACCAGACAAGCCGCCCATCACCAGCACTCTGCAGAGAAATGCTTTTAGACATGATCTTTCTTTAAGGTTGTTATGACGATGATTGTGTAGTTTCCTGGTTGGAAACTTGTCATGGTGAGCATGATTATTGGTCTGACTGATGTTTCTAACTTTCTCTAGTTTCTTATCAGCACATTACCATGGACTTCACAGAAGTTTCTGCCCAGCCAGCCAGTATATTATCCAGTGTTGGGAGCAAAGATCCAGTAATCTTATCCAGCAACGCAAGCCTCATCTCTACTGGTAACCAGGAAGCTGTTCAGTCCAAGCTCAGACGTTCGTGGTTTTCACTCCTGGGTTTGTTTCTTCCAGGTTCTGCTGACTCTGACGTCAGTGATAAAAAGAGGAAAGAAAAGATTGCAGAGTTTAAAAAAAATGAAAAGGACCTTCAGGAGAAGTTGAAGCAAAAAATCCAAGAGTTAAAAAGGATTTGCCTCAGGGAAGCTGTATGTATCTGAGCCTGTTCAGTCGTGGATTAAACTACATGACGTCTCAAATCTAACGTTAGTTCTTTCCTTTATCTGCAGGAGCTCACCGGTAGAATACCAAAAGAATATCCTTACGACGCCGAAGAGATGGTTCCTGAAGTAGCACGCTGTGTTAGAGCGCCCTTCAGGCGGAAGGATCCTTCTGACAAGGTTTGCTGCTGGTTAACTTTTAGTTTATGTTATTAGTTTTTCCTACTCAGCTCAACACCGTCGACTGTGTTCGTTTTCTGGGTTAATCGCCTGGAAATGAAAACGAACACTTTCACGTCTTTGTAACATTATATAATGCTCTTTGGAAATCATTTACTGTAAGTTAGTTTTTTAAACTTGGTTGAATTGTGAAAAAAAGATCATATAAATCAAGGGTCTCAAACTTGCGGCCCGCGGGCCATCTGCGGCCCCCGTCTTCAAATGAAAGATTAATGTTCGTGCAAGACTGAATGATTGACACTTGTTGTGTGCAGAGCTGAACGAACCAATCACGGTGAGGTCTATGGCTCTGGAGGGCGGGACATGGGCGGCGGTCCAGTACCTCCTCACTCATTTATTCGTTCCTCCAGCGATGGCGTTTTATTTATGTCAAAACTCCACGAAGACATTTGACATCTCCGCGAGCGTATCAAACATTCCTGGCGGACAAATCAGACCCTCGCGAGCGCCTTTTCCTCCTCCAGGAGCAGAAAACGTCCTCGCGTGAGAGACTGAATACTTCTGCGTGAGCTGGTCCTTGGGCACCAGCAGAATCTCAGTGAGCGCTGCTCTCAGCTCAGAAATGGAGGAGGAGCTGTTAATACAGACATTTGAATCGGAGTAATAAT
>NW_023417183.1:0-1459 GCF_002922805.2 Oryzias melastigma | reverse complement strand
ATCAGTTTCATTATTTGCTCAAGTTAAACACATATCGTTTCAAAATATTATTCCTTTGTCATCATTAAAGAATAATTTAAAAAACTTCTAAATTATCTGTTTTATTAATTTTTCTCTTTTTTTCTTAGAATCCTTCCAAAACTTTCAGACTTAGTAAAATCAAGTCGTGATATGCCAATACACACCCCTAGTAATGAGTGTTTGGTTAATTCATTGATTGAACAGGGATTTGGACGACAAAAAGATCAAAAAGATCAAATCCTCATTCTGGGAAGTGCTGCTTTTTCCACTGAGACATTTTTGTTACAATTCTTGATCAAATTTGAAGGAAACAACCAACCTTTCAATATTGTTTAATTTTCAACAGTCTGTAATTTTATTGCCAAGTGCACAATGCAAAAGAAAACATGTACTTTTTCTTATTGTAGGGTGTTCATTTGCATTTGGTTAGTAATTAACAATATAGACGTTTGTTTCTCCAGCAGGATCCGCTCTTTAGGGATCTGGAGAGCACATTTGCTTTGCAGCAGAAGATTGTGGAATCATCCAAACGGATAGTAAGTGAAGGTGACCTCTACAAGACCTTGAAGAGTAAGAGGAGATACGATTATATGAACGCTGGGAGGAACCAGGAGGAGAAACCAGGAAACGGCCTAAAGATCACAAAAGGAAGAAAACCCTCACAGGTGGTTTCACTAATGTCAACAGGTAAATTACTTACGCGTAAGAAGGTCTGCTGGTTTACCACAATTCAGACATTTGGTTATGGTTAATATTGTTATCTTGTATCATCAGATGAAGTCGACTCCTCAGAACTCAGCTCTCCATCACTCTCTCTGGATGACAGTAAGTCATGAGAACTTTAATATTGGTTCATTTTTCGGTCTTCAGTTCATTCGTCAGCTGCTGTCGTCTCCTAGATTCTGACCTCGGTTCCCAGAGAGAGCAGTTTGGAACGGTCCAGTACTCAACAGTACTGCACCATGCAAAGACCCTGCAGATTCCTCAGATGAAGGACAGACAGGCTGCAGCACATGACCAGCTGGCAGTCAGCAGGTAAGGATAAGGTGATACTTTCCATCAGGTCCAGCTGCATTACTGTGTTCCTTACCCGTCAGCAGGAGCTCTCACTGACAGTATATGACAGTATATAACCCTGAAGTCTCTGGAAGCAGATCTTTGTAAACAAACTCCGGCTCAGGTACTGCCTGTGATTTTATTATAGGTTATTTTAATACGTCTGGCACAAATGCAGTGACTATTGAAAACAAAAACATGGAAAAACAACATGAAGCATCTGAAAAGAATCTGTGGAGAGGAGAGACAGGAAACTGAAACTGATAATCCTTAAAATGTAAAAGAGCAAAATGAAATCTAAAAAAACAGTTAAACAGGCAGGCCACACCATTCAGGGCTTATAGGTTAACAGAAGGATTTTGAACTTGATCCTGGATTCAAC
>NW_023417182.1:22500-25210 GCF_002922805.2 Oryzias melastigma | reverse complement strand
ATTGATGGAGAACACGGGTCATGTGATCAGGTTTGGCAGGAATCAGCAGAGCAGAAAGCTTCCTAAAAGAGACAGAGATCATATATGTTCTTATTTTCAATTCAATTTTATTTATATAACCCAAAACCACAAAGGAAATTTGCCTCATTGGGTATTATGTAGGTAATTTTAAGTAGGAGGATTCTATGATTGGGTTTTTAGGATGTTTTTGTCAAGTTCTGTTCTGGGTCCTTCTACTCCAGTTCCCGACAGAATGACCGCGCCACTTTGGATCCAGCAGGAGATTATTTTTTTGCTTCGGTATCATGGTTTTTGTTTTGTCACTGCAGTCCACGTCACATCAAACAGGTTTTCTGCAGCCATTCAAGCCTTGCCATGACACATTCATACTTCTGTTCCTGAGGGGGTTAGTGGGCCGTCCTTCAAGTTTCCTGTCTCTGTGGAGGGTCACCGGAGACGCTCCTCTTCATGTGTCTGTTCCTGAGGATGGTCACCTGAACTGCTACTTGATGTTCCCTGTTCCATTCCTGCGAAGGGTCGCCAGAACCGCTCCTCTTCATGTCTTTTCCTAAGGAGGGTCACCAGGGCCACTCCCCTTCATGTCTTTTCCTGAGAAGGACCACTGTGCTGTGCTCCATGTTCCCTGTCCCCGAGGGTTTTCGGTGCTCGTTCCCCTTGGACATGTTTCACGTTCTAGAGGAGGGTCACGAAAGCCGCTTCTCTTCATGTTCCCTGTTCCGTTCTGTGGAGCGTCACAGTGGCCACTCCTCTTCACGTCTGTTCCTGAGGAGGGTCACCAGGGTCCCTCCTCTTCATGTTTTTTTTTTTTTCTGGGAAGGGACATCGAGACCGCTCCCCTTCATGTTCCCTGTCCCTGAGGATTGTCGTTGTTCGTTCCCCTTGGACATATCTCACAACCTAGAGGTGGGTGACCAGAGCCTCTCGCCTTCATGTTCCCTGTTTCATTCCTGCCTAGCGTCGCCAGAGCTGCTCCTCTTCATGTCTGTACCTGAGGAGGGTCACTGGGACCGCTCCTCTTCATGTTCCCTGTCTCTAAGGACCGTCACTGTTAATTCCCCTTGGCCATGTTTCCCGTTCCAGAGGAGATTCACCGGGGCTGCTCCCCTTCATGTTCGCTGTCCTCGGGGAGAGTTGTTGGGTCTGCTCCTCTTCATGCCTGTTCATAGAGATGGGTTCTCTGTTACCCATCGCATCTATTTGGTTGAAAGAACCTTGTTTTCTGCTTTAGGTTTTTGTTCCACCAGGTCCTCTTCTGCAAAGCGTTTTGGGTTTTTGGGCATCTGGGATCTACCCTTTTGGGGAGGGGTACTGTGAGAATTCTATGATTTGGTTTTTAGGATGTTTTTGTCATGTTTTGTTTTCCTTGTCAGTCTCACAAGGTTCAGTCTATATAAGTGTCGGGTTTTCAGTTCTTCATTTTAAGGTCGTCCGTTCTGTTTTATCACCTTTCTGCTGCTCCCATGGTTTTGTCATGCTTTAGTTTATTCATTAAATGTTTGAGTTTCCGCTGCCTGGTCACCCACAGTTTGGATCTTTCAGATTCAGAATGGACTTTCTCCCTCTTTATCTGCTCCTGAAGCGTACATGGTGTCGACCACAAGCAGCCTGGAGCCGCCTGTCCCATCCAGATATCCTAGATATCATTTGAGGAATGAACCTCCTGAAACTGATTTATTTGCAAAATTAAGTCAAGACATTTTAAGAACCTTTGTTTCCTATGCAAAATAGTGATATGATGTTCTCTAAAATTACGTGACTGATTCAGGAATTGAGTCTGGTTTTGACATTTGACACGAATCCTTCAGGCTCCATTTGAAATGTGGACGTTTTATGGAAAGTTCAGGTCAGTGAGAGTTTGGAAATTTGAAAGAAAATGTTTTTAGATCAAAATCAATGATGTGTCCCTTAAACGATACTTGACCATGTCTATATGCTACAAAAACACCATTATCCATACTTTAACCACCCTCACCACATTGAAGATAATACTTTTCCATACTGCTAGTGAATACGCACACAGTATACTACAATATACATGTTTGACAGCTTTTTTTCACAGACTTTCCACCCTACACTCGTACACCAGGTTTAGTAGATGTAATATCAGAGCAAATGAAGCTCCAACAAGCTTTGCGCTGGAGTCAATAGGATGAAATGCTTCAATGCTTCATGAAGCTTCATCTGTCATCACACCTCAGGAAGTGGTGGTGTACGACTCAAAATGAACCAATTTAGGCCTTGATATGTCCACCCTGTGACTGGAAGGTCATGAGTTCTAGTCCATGGTCGAGTCATATTATTCTAAAATGGACTTCCTGCGTGACACTCAGCATTAGGGGTTGGATTGGAGGTTAAACCACCAAATGTTCCCTCTGTCTGCAGCTCCTCACTCCTCCAGGGGGTTCAACAACAACCCTGGAACCGAGGGAGCAACCAAAGGGTATCAAAGCAAAACACAGATGAACTGTGAACCCAGACACCTAAATACACTGAAGGTAATTACATGAAATGAAGACAGATGTGGACGATCATCAGCCTGAACCTGCTGTGACATACAGGAGGATAACTCAAAACAGAAAACCAACAAACCAAACCCAAGGGGCACAATCCTCACAGAATGTGTCAGGAAAGGTGGAGACAACGGACCACCAACAGGTTCTGATGCGTCTTCATCAGGACGATCATGGAT
>NW_023417182.1:18185-22255 GCF_002922805.2 Oryzias melastigma | reverse complement strand
AGTCCTGAGTAAACTTGCGATTAATCGCAAATTAATATGTGGCCTTTGTTTTTATATGTAAAACTCTTTGAGATGTATTTTTAACATGAAAATTGCGTTATAAATAAAATCAATTTGAATTTCCTTGTGACAATGTTTAACTCTTTCAACAGACTTTTTTCAATTAATTTCACAATTAGATGATCTCCACATTTATCCTCATATTGGGCTATAAACTAAACCAGCAATTCTGTGATCGTATAGTTTGCAATGAAGGTGCATTTGTTTTCCATCTGTAATTTGCAGGTGTTGCAACCAAATGTATCTGACTTAAATATAAGTGACTTTTTGGTCTTCAGTTTAATTATAGCAATCAAATGTTTGTAAAAGTAGAAAAAGAAACCACAATTGTCAGATATAACCATACATATAACATTTATATATAATTCAATTCAGTTCAGTGTATTGAATAAATATGAGAGGGATTTCAATACAGCAAAAATGGTGACCATTAAAAAATAGAATATTCTCATTTTTTAAAGAAAGATTTCCCCCTGCTGTGCATAATGTGCCATTACAAAGTCTGTAATTGACACTTTTTTGTCTATATTAGGACCATGTGGTGTATTTACCTAAAAACACATAATTTTTCGCTTACATCTCTACTTAAAAAAACAATAACAAAAATGTACATTTACAAACCGTTGGTGGGGAGAATGCTTGGAAATCACTGCCAACAATCAAGAGCTGTCCTCTCAGTGCCCGACCCTCCAATTTAACCTTTTACAGTTTTTCTCCATTGGTTTGGTTCATCTCTTGAGGTTGAAATGAAATTCTCACAATCAAAATAAATGTTTGCACACTAACACTTCTGCACAACAGTTCAGCGTACAATTAAAAAGCAAATCTTTTAACCAAAACTCTTCAGAGACGCGTCAGTAGCAGCTTTTTTTCCTTAAGTAAAGAGTTAATGCCATCACAATTGCATTCATAACAACAATAATAAAACTTTATGAAAAGTCATCTTGTAACAAAAAAAAATAGAAAAACTGAAGGTAAACCTTGGCTAAGCAAGTGAATTATTAATGCTTGTAAAAAGAAAAATGTTCAATACAAAGAATTCTTAGTAAAATTCAGTTGTGAAACAGAGTTAAACATAAATCAAATAAAAACAAGCGAATGACAATAAAACAGAAAAAAGATTACTATATGAAATTACTCAAAAATAATAAAAACAACATAGGGAACACATCAAAAATGCTAAATACAATTATCAAAGGTGAAAGAGAGAAATCTGACTTTCTTTCTCTCTTCTCAAATTCAAACGAGTTCATAAATAATAAATCATGGATTGCCATAGAGTTCAATGAATATTTTGTAAACTGTCGATTTGATCTTGCAAAGGAAATCCAACCAACCAATAACACAAATAACATAAAAATGACATATTTGAAAATCATGGATTCTGTATTCTTAAAAAGAACCGATGAAGATGAACAGATTTCCTGAAATGAAAAAAGCAAAGGTCATACCTATATTTAAAGGTGGCGATAAACATAGGTTCACTAATTACAGACCAATTTCTCTGCCTCCCCAGTTCTCTAAAGTAATAGAA
Organism: Oryzias melastigma; assembly: GCF_002922805.2. NCBI lineage: Eukaryota > Metazoa > Chordata > Actinopteri > Beloniformes > Adrianichthyidae > Oryzias > Oryzias melastigma. Next base: position 20,661 of record NW_023417182.1, on the reverse strand, counting down.
AACCTTTCTTTTTATTATGTTAGAGTGAACTCCTTCATCATTCAACATAATATTTTGCATAACCATCAATACAGCTTTAGGGCGATGGAAGGAATACTTTGAGGATCTCCTCAACCCTGCTGACACGCCTTCTGTTGAGGAAGCAGAGGCTGAGGACACTGGGGTGGAACTGTCCATCACCCAAGCTGAGGTCACTGAGGTAGTCAAAGAGCTCCTCGGTGGCAAGGCTCCGGGGGTGAATGAGATTCGCCCCGAGTACCTCAAGCCTCTGGATGTTGTGGGAGTGTCTTGGCTGACACGTCTCTGCAGCATTGAGTGGCAGATAGAAACCGTACCGCTGGACTGGCAGACTGGGGTGGTGGTTCCCCTTTTCAAGAAGGGGGACCGGAGGGTGTGTTCCAACTACCGGGGAATCACACTCCTCAGCCTTCCTGGGAAAGTCTATGCCAGGGTACTGGAGAGGAGAGTCCATCCGATAGTCGAACCTCAGATCCAAGAACAACAGTGCGATTCCGTCCTGGTCGTAGAACAGTGGACCAGCTCTACACCCTCTTCAGGGTGCTGGAGGGTTCGTGGGAGTTCGCTCATCCAGTCCATATGTGTTTTGTGGATTTGGAGAAGGCGTTCGACCGCGTTCCCCGTTGTGTCCTGTGGAGGGTGCTCTGGGAGTATGGGGTCCGGGGAGCCTTACTCAGGGCTGTCCGGTCTTTGTATGACCGGAGTAGGAGCTTGGTTCGCATGGCCGGCAGTAAGTCAGACCTGTTCCCGGTGCATGTTGGACTCCGGCGGGACTGCCCTTTATCACCGGTTCTGTTCATAGTCTTTATGGACAGAATTTTTAGGCGCAGCCAGGGGCCGGAGGGAGTCTGGTTTGGGGACCACAGGATTTCCTCTCTGCTCTTTGCAGATGATGTTGTTCTGTTGGCTCCATCAAACCGGGACCTCCAGCATGTATTGGAGCATTTTGTAGCCGAGTGTGAAGCGGCTGGGATGAGGGTCACCACCGCTAAGTCTGAGGCCATGGTTCTCGACCGGAGAAAGGCAGTTTGTCCTCTCTCGGTGGGTGGAGTGCTCCTGCCTCAGGTGGAGGAGTTTAAATATCTTGGGGTCTTGTTCACGAGTGATGGAAGATCGGAGCGTGAGATCGACAGGCGGATTAGAGCTGCATCCGCTATTATGCGGTCGCTGTACCGGTCCGTTGTGGTGAAAAGAGAACTGAGCCAGAAAGCAAAGCTCTCAATTTACCGATCAATCTTCGAGCCAATACTCACCTATGGTCATGAGCTCTGGGTCATGACCATCCCGACTACAAGCGGCAGAAATGAGTTTTCTCTGCAGGGTGGCTGGGCGCTCCCTTAGAAATAGGGTGAGGGGTTCGGTCATCCGGAGAGAGCTCGGAGTAGTGCCGCTTCTCCTCCGCATCGAGAGGAGCCAGTTGAGGTGGTTCGGGCATCTGATCCGGATGCCTCCTGGACCCCTCCCTGGCGAGGTGTTCCGGGCATGTCCCACTGGGCGGAGGCCCCGGGGAAGACCCTGGACACGCTGGAGAGACTATGTTTCTTGGCTGGCCTGGGAACACCTCGGGGTCCCCCCAGAAGAGCTGGAGGAAGTGGCCGGGGAGAGGGAAGTCTGGGCATCTTTGCTCAGACTGCTGCCCCTGCGACCCGGTCCTGGATGACCAGAAGAAGATAGATGGATGGATGGAAAAAAGCAAAGGTCATACCTATATTTAAAGGTGGCAATAAACATAGGTTCACTAATTACAGACCAATTTCTCTGCCTCCCCAGTTCTCTAAAGTAATAGAAAACCTTTTTTTTTATTATATTAGAGTGAACTCCTTCATCATTCAACATAATATTTTGCATAACCATCAATACAGCTTTTGGAAAAAACTAACATCTTCATTTGCTCTCATAAATTTGTGGAAGATATAATATCTGCAAATAGAAAAACAAAAAAAAATATGCAGTGGAAATCTTTATGGATTGAAAAAAAAGGTTTCAATACTATTGATCACAACCTAATAATAAATAAACTGTACATGTATAAAATGAGAGGACTGGCCCTAACTTGGCTTAGCAGTTATTTGTACAACGGACAGCAATATGTTGAAATAAATCAGGTAAAATAAAAAAGATTGTCAATAAAAATTGGTGTTCCTCAAGGTTCAGTTTTGGGGCCGCTATTATTTACTCTGTATATCAGTGATATTTGTGAAATCTGTTGAAAACCTGTTGAAAACTATTTTATTTGCAGATGACACCAACTTACTCTGCTGTGGAGACAATTTGGGAGAGTTATTGGATGGCGGTGGAAGAGAACACAAAACATTTAAGAGTTGGTTTGATCTTCATAAGTTAACATTAAACCAAAAAAACTAAGTTCATGATATTCGGTGACAGAACAGCCAACACTAATGGAAAACTCATGATTAATAATGCTGGAATTGAAAGGGTTTTTGAAATAAAATTTCTA
>NW_023417182.1:8913-14714 GCF_002922805.2 Oryzias melastigma | reverse complement strand
TCTTGCTCAAAACACGCCAAAACATTTGGAAATGGTAAATATAAGGCGAAATACAGTTAACACCGAAAAAGACCCACAACCCCATTACCAGTCCTTTAAGATAAAAAAAAAAGAACAAGAAAAAAAAAGGTCATGACTAAAAGGGCGTGTCCTACAGTTTCTTTCAGAGACGAAATGGTTGAGCACCAAAGTGTTTCTGGTGTTAGTTCTTAGACAATTTTGCTGCTTTACTATAACCAGATAGCGCTGGACACTTAACAAAGTTACTGTCACCAAACTGCCATAAAGGCTAAAGTATGTAAGAAGTTAGAAGTTTGCAAGCCACAAGTCAAAAGGTCCAACTTTGTATTCATCCTTCAACTATTGATCCCCTTTTTTCCCTTTCGAGTACCCCCATCTCTAATATCCCTCTCTCACTCTTCAGTCTTTCATCTAGTTTAAAAAATTTATGCAAATATAATATTTTGCTTTAAAATACCTAAGGGGTTTATACAAATATACACCTGATGCGTGCAAAGATTCATAGCGTCCTTCTGTAACAGTAAAATCTGTCCAACACAAGATGCCTTCAGCTCTTATTTGTTTTCTAGGCAGGACAATTTAAATACATAAGCAAATAAATAAACAAATAAAATGAAATAGTAAATAACATGCTGAGGAACAGCGTTTACTAAAAGTTCTAAAGTCTCAGTGAGACTGGGATCCTTTTGTTTTAATCAACTAATGTGTTTATTTCATCAGCTTGGGAAACCTATATTTTAAGAGTAATATTTCCCAATTCTTTTTAGGTTTTTCAGCATTTGTCTTTTTTTTAAAGTAGGAATAAGAATTCCACATTTACAGATCAATTACATTACTCATTATATTTTTTATTATCATATTTAATCAGTGTTTTTCTTGTTTATGTTATTTGGCACAATTTAGCGCAAACCTTCAAACCAAAAACATATCAGCTTTTGTTTAATTATTTAGGTGTTCTATAGTTTAGTAAAAATGTGTCAAACTTAATCAGCTAAATCTCAATAGATTTCGTTGTCAGAATTTAAAACAACATTGCAGATTTAAAAAAAAAACAGTTTTGGTTGCAAAGAGAGCTTTTCTGCCCTCTATTGGTCGCTATGCTTTTCTGCATCTCCAAAGATTTAACTTCTCTTCATGTTTTTCTCTATAGCATGGGCCTTGAACACTTGAGGATTGTGCTGCTTTGTGCAGCTGCTGTGACAGTTTCTGCAGATTTGATGATGAACAGGAGCAGCCAGGCAGCTTGTGCAGCAGACTGCCAAAGCTGCTTGTGACACACACTAAACACTAAAGCACACCATTGTTTAAGGGCAAGAAGGAAAATGAAAGCAGTTGGCAGCCTGAGGTGTTCTGTGGAATCGGGTGTCACTTACCATCACTAGACTAAACCAAACAGGAGAGGATTCTGGGATATGAGACTTTGCATGAAAGTGGCGCTTGCGCACACACTGATGTCAGTCTGAAGAGGATCAATAAGACTTTTTTGTACAACGAATGACACTCTTACCTGTTCATGCTCGGAAAAAACGTCAAGTTTATGAGAAAGATGAGCGATTTGTTATCAACGATTCTCCGTTCATCACCAGCTACCCTTGCAGCTCTTGATCAGGTTGCTCTGGAGTCCTGGTTTCCCTAAAACGTGTTGATATCAGCACATTGCATCCATGATGGCATGGATTAAGTAGAAGGTACCAAGAAGCTTAAAGTTGGGGTGTTAAAGCTCAAGAGAAAGAGAGAGAAAAGAAAGAGAGCGACAGAGACATGGGAAACATTTAATTCAGATACATTTTATTTATATAGTACCTTTCATGTAAAGAAACAGCTCAAAGTTCTGTACATAAAACAAATAAAAATACAAGAAAAACATTCTCCACAAATGCAATAAAATAAGATAAGCCCCTCATAATAATAAACACAGAAACAAACAGATAAAATAGAAGAGATTATAAGAAAACCCAACGCTAGTAGTACTCAGAGGAGTAACTTTAAGGCGCTGTCCTCCTATTGACTGGGGTGTCAGCATCTAAGCAACACAAACACGTCCTGCTCATCCCTAGCACCCCCTGCCCCAAAGCCTCCAGCCCCCCGGACCCAGTGCACTCGACTGGGCACGCAAGGCTAGGCAGCTCAGAGGACACGGAACAAGAGAAGCCAGAAGACAAGCAGGACCACGACCCCATGAGCCGAACACACACCCCCCTGCTGAGAGTGAGAAGATGCTTGTAAACAATCTAAAATAGTCGATTTATATTAGATTTATGTTCTGACTCTAGGGACCTTCAGCAGGCCCGCGTCTGAGGACCTGAGAGCTTTAGGAGGTGCATAGGCTAAAACTAGGTCTGGTATAAAAGAAAGACCAAGACCATGAACACTGTAACAAACTATTAAAAGAATCTTAAAATCAATCCTAAAGCTGACAGGGAGCCAGTGCGGAGATTTCAGGATCGGTGTAATGCACTAAGACCAGATTGAAACTTTTCTAAAATGTTATTTTCACTGATAAAATCATTCAGTTGGTTCTCTAAAATTTCACTCGAAAATGACATTTATGATCCTGGCCAGTAGTTGTTTAAGTTGAGACATCTAAACCACCCTTCTTCAGAATGGGTCTCACCATAGCAATCTTTAGGGATGATGGGAAGACTCCATTCTGAAGAGAGCAGTTCAAGATGCTTAGTAGCTCTTCCTCACAGGACATAAAAACTGACTTAAAAAGTGAGGTTGGGGTGGTATCAAGACATCAAGAGAACAGGTTTTGGTTTTCATTTGGGAAATCACCTGTCGGAGCATTGCAGCATCAATTAAGACAAAACTATTGAGCGTTCTCTCACTGACAGGAGGACATGCAGTAGAAAGACCAATAGGAGGCTGTTGATCCCTCCTCTGTAAGATAGATGACCTAATGTCATTCATCTTAGAGGTGAAGTGGACTGCAAACTCCTCACAGGTTTTACTGCTAAAGGTGGAGGGCGGGCTAAAGATTGGATTCATTTTTTTGTCTATTGTAGAAAGAGGATTTTTGGCTTTGACTGATGTTCTGCAATACATTTTGAGAAATAGTCCTGCATTGCCTTTTGTATTGCGTTATTGTAATATATGTGTGTGTTTTTATAAATTTGATGATGTATTGTAAGTTTTGTTTTACAGCATTGTTGCTCCGCCCTCCTTGTCATTATTTTTAGTTTCTGTATATCTTCAGTTCTCTAAGGAGGCGGAGCTTTCTCTTTGACAGTTTTTAATTTTAAAGGGGATTTGAATAAAATCCATAGCTGTTAAAATGTTAAAAATATACATTTCTGATGCATTGTGGACATGAATGTTAAAATCGCCTAAAACCATTATTTTTCTGAAATTCATTAAAACTGATGAAAGGAGTTCTGAGAAAGCATATATAAAGATGAATTATACTTTGGGGGTCTGTACACTATTAAACACAACATGTGTCATGGCTGCACTCCTTCCTCATCCTCAGGCTGTTGGGAGCTAATCAGGTGATGAGGGACACCTGTTTACCTCCCTTTATTAGGAGCTGCTGCCCTCCAGTCTCTGTCAGTTTGTCACAAGCCTTCCATGGAGCAACAACCTGGTTCATGTGAACCATTTTTGCTGACATGTGAATTCTGCAGGTGCTGGTTCCAGGGCAGTTTTCATATTTGATGGTCAATCATCTTTAAAGCAATGCACAGTGTGTTGAATATTTCCAGTTAAAATATCGGTTCCAAAGGGACTGAGGTAAAGACCATCAGGCTAATAAAAAGAGGGCAGTTCCTAAAATGATCAATAAAACCAAACCTGAACTTGCAGGAAGTAGACAGCAGCCAGGTATTCAGGGAGATGATCAAGGTGAATCTAGTGGATTCTCTGGACAGTGTTGGGATGGGTCCAAAAATGAAAACTGTTTTCCGAGGTATGGAAAAATTAAGACGTTTATTCCACTCAGAGGAAAATGGTGGAGAGCTGAGGAGACCCCTGGATCCTTCTGACCAGTAGAGGCAGTGGAGACACTACAAGAAAAAAAGAGGTTAGCTACCAAGCTAAAGGCTAGAACAGGGCTTAGGCATTTAGAGTTTTGCTCACTCACCAAAGTTTTAGTTGAAGTTTAAACTGAGAACTGTAAGAGGAATACTGGCAAGATCCAGGTTCAGCTTGGGAGGAGATCAGGTTCAGAGCAGGAGGATTACAGGTGAGTTCCACGTTCAGCTCGACGGGTGTGATTGCAGCCGATGCTCCACCCAGTCACTGCGTCCCGGAGAAGTTAAATTCTGCGGTTAGTGAAAACTTTTTCGCTGGCCGCTGGGTCTGGGCCGCTTCCGGGGTTCGCTTTTCCATCTGGGCTTTGGTAGTGGAAACAGCAGCAGCGCTGTCTGCACCAGATCCCCTGGTGCAGCTGCCACACAGAGGAGTGGCGAAGGAGTGTTTTGCTCCTCCGGATCACAATGCCAACATGGCGGGAGATGGTCCTTGCCAGCTGCCCCCCCCAGAACGGAGAACCGGTTGGATAAGTGAGCTGGGGAGGTATTGATTGCGGTGTCGGCCTCGTCTGATGGGTTGTTTCCTTTTCCCCTGGCTCTGAAGGCAGCAATTTCATTTACATGCATAGAAGCTTAAGGAAACACACTGTGCAAGTGTGAGATCAGGAAATTTTAGAGTAAGAGTTTGTTTACAAAAATGAACCAATAAAAAAATTAAAACAGGATTTTTCTTATTCTTGACGACTGCATACTTACACAATAGAATACAAAAATACAGTTTCACACAGCTGTCCCGAAAGCAACCAAAAAAATGTAACAAAGAAACATTATTTTGATGGCAAAAGAACTTTCACAGCTGTAGGGTCATCATGAACGTCACTAAACAGTATTGGTGATGGTATTATTACTTTGACTTTGGGAAACACCAGAATTTCTTGCCCAGCAGTTCAGTTTTTCTGTACACTTCCAAAAATTACAGGAATTAAATGCATACAAGAGAGGATTCAAGCTGATGTTAAAAAGGACAATCGCTCCAAAAATGTACCGTGACTTTTTGCAAAACTCCAAAAGGCCCTTAATATGGAGAGAAACTGCAGTCACACTCAATATATTGATGATATGGTAGGGAAAGTTCAAGACAAAGAAGCTTGCAGTGATGCTGGAAACCAGTCTGGTTGTTTGACAATTGTGGAAAAATGCAGCTCGCTTCAACTTCTTGTAAAGGCTAATATAAGAAAAAGCTAAAATGAATATTGTCATAAATCCCACTATGATTTCTTCTATCAGCACAATAATAACTATAACTTCAGAGGAGAGCTGAAGAATGCAATAAGTCATACCCTCCTCCTTTGTCAGGTTTTGAGAAATGCCATTAGGGATGGAAGCAACGAGTGAAGCTATCCACAGCAGAACCAGAAGACGCTTTGCTCCAAAGTGATTTAAGGTATGTTGCTGTTTCACAACAACCAGATAGCGCTGGACACTTAGCAAAGTCACTGTCAACAGACTGCAAAAAATACTTAGGAACAACAGGCATGTTAGAAGTTTACAGGCCACATCCCCGAGGGTCCAACTGTAGAACACATCATAGATCCAGAACGGAAGAGTCAGCACACAGAGAAGGTCCGACACGGCTAGATTCAGCATCAGACTCTGGCTCAAAGGGGACAGAGTCTGGATATTCGGCTTGAGAATGAGCACAGCAATGTTTCCAGGGAATCCCAGCAGAAAGCTCAAACTTAGCACCACAGCACGTGTTAAATATGTGATGTCCCAAGAAGAAGAAAGAAGATGTCCTGAAGTGGAAGT